>NC_142525.1:16027315-16174815 GCF_964205215.1 Stylophora pistillata
TGTTCAATATTTTGCCCTACAGACCATTTCCACTTTCCAAAAGATGGTAACCTGTAATTTTTTTGTTTTGAAAGACACCAGATGTAAAGCCCTATGGAGGAATATTGGCCCTCAGTTGTATTTGCGAAGACCTCTGGAAAATATTCTCTACAGTGGCCTTCGGGCTTGGTAATAAGTTATTATTTGCACTTAGAGCTGAGTTCATTTACTGCAATGACATTAACAAAATGAACGAGAGATAGTTGATTTCATTTTAATAAATTTAATTTAAATTTTGGGTGATGTGGTAGGCATGGCAATCCTGTCCACTGTGGGGGCCACATCCACCACGGCTACCACAGCCCCCTCTCTTCCCTCTTCTTCCGCACTTAAAACACTCTTTCTGAAACCCTGTAAGGAAAAAAAAAAAAAAAACACAAGTTAAAAGGTTTGACAAGAGAACACCCTTACCAGGAGATGTTACCCAACTGACAACTATACCCAAAAGGGCTAAATGAATAACCCTAGTATCCTAAATCTCTACTTGTATGATAATAGTTCTTAATCTTTCCTAGAAATGCTGGCATACTGCAGCTTTTGTTGTAATTGAAAATAAATATTTGTGTTTTGCAAACTGAGTTAGTACAATAGATCTTCAAGGGCTTTTTTTAGTTGATCAATATTTAATTTTAATTTCTTTGTCATCAGTCAAAAATACTCACGTGAGTAATTACCTTTAAATATATATATATATTTTCACCTTCAAATCTTTCAGAAATTATCTTTATCTTTATCTGCTATATGAGAATTCTTAAGAAAAGGAATTTTTTTTTACGCATGTATTGAGATTGACACTGTGATGTACTATCATGTGTGTCTCTGATTGGACAAACAATGTATTTTCACAGTCATTCACTAATCCCAGCTTAATTTTGTTAGTCAGTAAGAAAAATCTCAGTATGTATTAGATACAAATATCATGAAAGTGCTTTTAATTAACACCATGAAAGTACTTTAACAATTTTAATTCACTTGCTGCGATACATAAAAAAACTCACTAATTCAATGCCTTTCCTTGTTTTGTTTTTTTTTTAATGCAAACTAACCTGTTTGTGTGCACTTTCCATGGATTAATCTCTATTTGTTACAGATTGAAAAATATTGTTTTTAAAATTTAATTCATTTTTGTATGAGCATGACAAATTCAAGATTTTCTGAATACTTTGGAAAACAATATTTTTTAGAATAAATGTAAGGCTAGTTTACTGTACTATAACTTGCTAGGTCACTACCTGCTATCCTTTCCTGTTTTGTGTCCATGGCTACCAGTGTATTTGTTCTTGTATTCTATTTTACTAACAAAGAAAAATATTATACTTGGTTTGAACAGGTTTATTAAAGATACTGCACAACTTCTATAGCTATATTGGAAAAGGTTTCTTTGCACTGACAATAATGAACCAAGTGATAAAAACATTGCAAAATTATGAACTTCTATTTCTTTATTGAAAATGGCCAAAGAAAAAACCACTAATCCAACATGAGTTCATATTGCTTAGACTTTAACAGAAGAATTTTACTTCAATGAGGCTATGATGTCACTATTCCGGCTTCTTACAGAGAGGAAAGACTCCAAATTGTTTACAGATGCATGACATTAATTTTGTTGAAATTGTAGTAATTAATACAGAAAAAAAGGAAAATATTACTTTGAAGTTTACACTTACTTTTAGTGATTCTGGGGATTAGAGGGGGCGATAGAGGCAGATCAGCATCAACATCTGTGGTATAAACAGCAAACTTATAGGTACGTATGATGCACAATCCTCGCAGTAGATAGCGCTATTTAAGCAATAGCGAAAATCAGACCTGAAAAAAAATCAGGCCTGTACGGGATTCAAACCACTGACCTCTGCGATACTAGTGCAGCGCTGCACTAGTATCGCAGAGGTCAGTGGTTCAAATCCTGCACAGGCCTGATTTTTTTCAGGTCTGATTTTTGCTACTGCTTAAATAGCGCTATCTACTGCGAGGATCTTGCATCATACGTATCTAATACCGAAGTTCAAAATATATGAACTTCATATATTTCATTGTATCTGATTTATCACTTTCACGGGTTTATTACAAATCAACTTAACGGCCTGCTCCCAGTTGGCTTGTTGGCTCAATTGGTAGAGCGGTGCACTAGTATCGCAGAGGTCAGTGGTTCGAATCCCGTACAGGCCTGATTATTTTCAGGTCTGATTTTCGCTATTGCTTAAATAGCGCTATCTACTGCGAGGATCGTGCATCATTCGTATCTAATACTGCAGTTCAAAATAGATGAACTTCATATATTTCATTGTATCTGATTTATCACTTTCACGAGTTTATTACGAATCAACTTAACGGCCTGCTCCCAGTTGGCTTGTTAGCTCAATTGGTAGAGCGCTGCACTAGTATCGCAGAGGTCAGTGGTTCGAATCCTGTACAGGCCTGATTTTTTTCAGGTCTGATTTTCGCTATTGCTTAAATAGCGCTATCTACTGCGAGGATTGTGCATCATACGTATCTAATACCGCAGTTCAAAATATATGAACTTCATATATTTCATTGTATCTGACCAAACTTATAGGTAATTGTCAATTAAAAATAAAAAGGTGTCTATTCAGATGGCAACAAAAAACAGTGTGCTATCCAAACACAACTTTGTTGTGCAGACTTAAATAGGAACATCGTGTTGCAAGGAGGCAGCGGTGTCACTATTCCAACTTCTTACAAATATAAAGAGCAATGACTAAAATTTGTTTACAGATGCATGGCATTTTGTGGAATTATAGCATTATGAAAGAAAAGGGAAATATTATTCTAAAGCTGGCAACTTACCTAAATCTTCTCATGCAGGAGGAGGGAGAGATGGAGTTTCAGTATCTGCAGTTTAAACAATAAGTTTTGTAACTGTCATTTTTAAGGTATTTTAGTCATGTGGTTGCAGAATATCTCTATTGAGTAGTATATTATTGTTCTGAAATTTTGTGAACATTTAAATTGTAAGCTAAACACACAGTTGTGGTTAAAAGTAATCATTCTTCTGTAAAAGTAGCACTCTCCTTCTTGGTCTACATTTCAAATGACAGTTTTAAGCCTTGAAATAATTTTTCAAGAATGATTTGTGTCGCAAAGTTAACTAATAAACATAAAAAGAAAAAATGCCTCACCAGATGCACCTTTCCCTCTCTACATCTGAAAGAACAAATGCCATTTCACATGATCCTACAATGGATGGAAAAACATGCCCTCACTAATATGTCTTTCCTTAAAACTTTCTTTTTTGACAGAACAACATAACATTCCTCTTCCTCATTCCAAGACAAGGTGAATTTGTACACACATTTTTTTTGTGCTCATTTAACGGCAATCTTTTTTCTAGTACCTATTTTCTTCAGAAGAGGAAAAATATGCATCTGTACACAATTGCATGCATGCACATACTTTTTCGCTTTCCTTTGTTTACATAGTTTGACGTGCCAGTGTTCATTTAATCACAAATAAACTTACAGCTGCTGGAGATATTTTTTATAATAACCTTTACCTGGACAAAAATTTTACATAGACAACAAGCACTGAGGCAGACTCTGGAAATGAGATGCTTTCAAGCCTTAGGAACCAAGTTGACAGAGAGTTAGTGGAAGTGACAAGAAGAGGGACGAACTTGGTCCTTAGTTCAAGGGGATATCTTAATTGGCTTGACAAAGCTAAATTTTTCGGAGATCATAAAAGAAAATACAAACCCTTTGTCCAACGGTATTCACAGGTCTGTCTAAGATGATCCTGTTGGACCAAAATCCAGAAAAGAGAACAGCTCCACTGGCACTTTTGTATCAGGGCTGATCGTCTTCCAGGGATGTCACTAATTAGGTCGGATGCAGAAAGTGAATACAGTGTTACTCACAGAGGGTGATTATTTCTGAGTGTAACATTGCCATATAATTAGTCAAATTAGAAAATAGTTTGGTAGCATTATTGAAAAAAACCAATTTAGAAACAATTTATTCTAAATGTGTGCCAATTCCTGTTATAAAACTGGATAACCCACCCCATGGGTAGCTGAAAATTAGACTACCTACCCCTAACCAGGAGCCCAAAAGCTCATGACCCACCCCCATCTCTGCTGCAGCCCACCTGTTATCTCTGCTGCAGCCCATCTGTTATACTTTTTGACCAGTTCCTAATGACAAGAAAAGTAAGAGGAGAGCAATAGAATCCATTACTTTTCTTTCAATGGTCTACCTATAATGTATCTTATGCAATGTATATATGAGCAGTATTCCTTTTTCAGCTTGTTTTTAAGGAGGCTTTACAATACTTCTGTTCGAGAAATGGGCACAATGCAGTAATGGGCACATTGCAGTAATGGGCACATTGCAGTAATGGGCACAGTGCAGTACTTCATTGAAAAACTGCAGAGAAGAAATGTCACTCGATCAATGTGTAAATCATTATGAGGACTGCCAGCAGTTGTTTCTTAGCATTGGTAGGTGTTGTACTGCGGAAGCATTGCTAGTGTTGTTTGTCATGGTTGACCAGAACTGTCAGCCAACTACGAACAGGCTGCCGCACTACATGTTAGAGGTGGGAAACAACCAGCAGGTCTGTAATCATGCACTCCGTGCTAGACAAATTCACCGGTCAGTTCCTTCTACAACCTACCCAAGATCCTGTTGAACATGATTCCAGCACAGATGAAGATCCACAATAATTACTCAATGTGCATTCTTAAGTATTTCTTCCTTCTCCTTAACTTCCAGGATGTTGTCAGAGAAGGAAATGGTGCAAGGCTTGCAACTTTGCATAAGGTTTTGGTACAATATTTTCAAATCATTTCCTGGTTTCAATTCTTCTGCAATTGAAATGTTTATAAGTGTTGTCCTGTGTGAAAATGAGGTGTTTCTTACTGATGTAAGAGCACATAACTGTAGATTGGCATCTACTGCTAATTGGACAGGTGGCCCCGGAAGAAACATTGTGGTTGACCTTCTCCTTAAGAATCGCAACAAAGACTTGAGATAGCAGTTTAAACTTATGGGGGCCAACAAAACAAACAAAACAATTGATCATTGAAGTAGAGCATCAGGAGGAGAAAGACAGATTGTTGGGAACTATGATCAGCAGGTCAACAGAGGTGTTCATGCATATTCTCACAGCCATCAGTCCTAAGTTTCAGATGAAAAGAAAATACTAACTGACTTAAACACGAAGGCGCGCTATAAAAGGTGCCCTAGGTCCCATTGGACCATTTGTCAATCAACTGTCGTGTGATGTAGAACTCTTAGAGTCAAGTCAGCTTGAGCTACAGCTACTCCAAAGCAGTGAACAGCGGGCGCATTCTTCAAAATTGTTTGATGTCTTCATCACAATGCAAGAATTTTTGAGATTTGTATTTCCTTTCTTCAATGGAAACTGTCTTTATTTGTGGCAGTAAATTTGAGATTGAAGTAGGTTGTTCGCACGTTACGTCATTGCCACCATGCTGGTGGAAGTAAACAATACCAAATCAAAAGCATGTCAGTCATTTTGAGGAGATAAGTTCTGAACCCTAATGACTACTCTTGATGAAACCGAACAGGCAAAGAGGCTATCAAGACACTAGAAGAATTTTTTCATGGATGCTCCCTTCATTTATGATGATGAGGATGAAATTTGACCTCTCTAAGCTACAGTGAACAAGGAAACAAGATTTGCAACTTTCCAAGAGAAAATCTCCATTCTTTTCAGTGTCACCTTTAAGTTCACTCTAGTAGAAAAAAATTGCAACTGCATTCATGATTATTTTGGAATTAGATTTAAATAGTTTTGTTTGGCAAAATTTAATGCATCATTTTCATACACATTACAGGACTTCTGAGCATCTCTAAATAAACAAGTATGGGCACTTATGCAATGGTGTTTATTTTTGGCCAACTAAAATGTGAAGGTGTATTTAGAGCATACAACCATGTTCTCAGGTCACATGTATATAAAGTTCACAAAGCAATCATGTGGACAATCAGACATAGTACATAGCAATTTGGAATAGAATAAATAGGGTTGGTTCATTGTTCTTTTGTGACAAGGTTATTTCCTTGCTATTTCTTTTCTTTTACTAAGTACTATTTTCTGAGAAAATACTATTTCAAAGAATCAAGTCAGTTGAAACACCTTTCTCTTGTTATCAGAAACCACCTGAGGTAAAACTGAAAATTCTACAAACCTTTTTCATTGCATTTTCTTAACCCTAATTAACTCCTAGAGGTGACCAACATGAAACTATAATTTCCATAGAAATATCCAGCTAACAGGTAATGAGAGTACTCAAACTCATTGGGCAGAGGTTTTTATAATGATCTAACACCAAATTCTCATAACTAATTCACAGGTAAACATCCAGCAGCCAGAGGGGAGAATTAACAATCAAATCTTGAGAGTTTAAGGGTTGAGGCAATCTTGACAATTACAGCAAGATTTGCAAAAGGAACAACAAAGGTGACCTACAGTTCCGAAATCCACATAGAAACTAACACTGCAATAAATCTGGAGGTGTGGACAAAACGTTGCTGCAAACCTTTCAACGTTTTCCTGAGTAATGTCTTACTAACGACTTTCTTCTGCTGTTTTGGCGGCCACATTCCGATCAAAATCTCTTAACCTTCTGATAGAATAAGGAAATCGAGGAACCGGGAAGCCGGTTAAACGCAACTTTCGGGCAAACATCATCATACCAGGTCTCCTTTCAAACTCGTGCAATACTAGCCCTTCCTTTGGAAAAGCAAGTAAAGTTTGCGAAATGTTTATGACGGCGATGCATGCGTGTCCCGGGGAGCTCGTTGCAAATTCAACACTCTACAGCACTTAAGAGGCACTTAAAAAATGGCCTGGCACGTAATGTTTGCATTTTCTTACCTGAATATGTTCTCCGATGTAATGCCGTTGATTACATTTTTACACTAGCACTCCACTATGTTACCAACTGACAGCCTGTGTGGTGAAGCCCCCATTTTGCATATGCTCTGAGACCACGCAACATTAGCCCGTCCTCTCCCCTCCCCCCCTACCATTACGGTTGAATGCCCGGCTGAATGCTGTGATATTTGCTCTGTTTCGTTCTCTCGGACCTCAAAAATCGTGTTAGCGACCTCTTAGTATACCATTTTCAGAGACATAGAATTGTACGCCAGCGTATTCTTTCGACTCTTACTGATTTTATTTTTATGTTTTTAAAAATCTGACCATCGGTAGACCATAGACTAGGCCATAGGGTAGGCCATGGCCTGCCCCACATTTCGTCCACACCCGCATCATGGTGGGGATGGACGATGGAAATATTCTACAATACTAAAAATAAAAAAAGTCACATAATCACTTTTGGGCAAGGTAACTCACACGCGTCACATCTATGTCTCGTGAAATCGTCATTGGAATAACAATAATGATAATAATGATAATAATAATAATAATGATAATAATAATAATAATGATAATAATAATAATAATAATAATAATAGTAACGTTTATTCAAACCTCTTGCAGAAAATACTGAATTACAGATTATAAATTATATTAACAAGAATTAGGAGAAGAAAAGGGGAAAAACTGTACAAAATGCATTAAACGACATACAAGTAAAAACAGCATGTACATAACAATGATAATAATAGTAAAATGATAATAATGTTTATTATAAAAAAAACGAGTATGATTAAATTGGCAAGTACTTGACTGTCACAAAGTTCTTAAAAGGATCGGTGGACTTTTTTTAGTGATAGTGAGTACGATTTGTTCTTAAATTGTAGCGGTCTGAAGATTTACGAACGTCGGCATACATTGCAGTATAAAGGGGGTTGTCATTATGAATACGACTTTCAAAGGATTCACAGGCAGCACTACGGCGTGCATCAAGGGTTTCAATACCGGCTAGCATTAGGGTATCTGAGTACGAATGACCTGGCCAAATAATGACGAGAGCACGCCTCTGCGGGCACTGACTCTAAGGTCTTAGATAAGTAGGACGGTAAATTGGCAAATGCAGTAGAGGCGTACTCAAGTATGGAACGTATTAGGCAGCAATAGATGTAGACGATATCTTCCGCTGGGACAGAATTTCTCCTGAGCTGCCTTAAAGCAAACAACCGTCTGTTAGCCTTCTTCAGCAGGTGGTCAACATGCGTCCCCCAGGAAAGGTCATTAGACAAGTTGACGCCTAAAAGCTTGAACGACGAGACCTCTTCTATAACAGCTCCCCCCGATACGACCGGGGGAGCCTTGTAACTATTATACTGAAGGAAGTCAACACTCATGCACTTACATTTAGTAGGATTAACGCGCATGTTATTGGTGTTAGCAAAATTTTGGATGTCATTCACAAGGTAGTTAAGCACAAAAGGAGAATTTTTTGGAAGAATTTCCATGATAGTAAAGTCATCAACAAACTTGATACGCAAGCCCCAGGAATCCATCAGGTCATTAACCATGCAAGCAAACAAAACAAAATGATGAACCAGAAAATAATTAAAGTCATAACGACACCTTCCACAATAATAAGTGGGATAATACCACTGAAAAAAATTGCATGTTGAAACATACCCAAGCATTTCCCAATAAATTTCACAATTCATACAAGTATCTGCATTAACATCACTAAGTACATTGGTAATCCGTTCCTTGATGGCTCCCGGTTCCAACAAGGCTTCCAAATCCCGTATGGCTTGTTGACGTTGTTGTTCCCTATTCGTCACATCCTCGTTGGGAATGGCAGCAGCAGCAGGAACAGCAAAGGGTGCTCGACAATGTCCACATTGGTCTGAGGTGGTTCTATGACCACGAAAACACGAACGATGGATGCGTCGATGACAGCAGGGAGTGACCGTAGCACCTCTCATAGACACGTCAATCATGATGAAGTATAGAAAACATGCGTAAGATGTTCCATCGACTTCCACAACTTGTCGAGCAAGGCGTGTTGAGAGTCGTAGAGGAGGCATCTAAAAAACTAATGTGTCAGGTATATGAAATAATTAAAAAAAATAATAAAAAAATGAATACCAGGGAAAGAAGACCACACACCTCTGATGAGAAAATACACATTCATTTGCATTAGAAGGCGAAAAATTGTGTGAAAATACAATCATTAGAGACAAAAAAACCGTCATTTGCGCGTAGACCAGATTCAATAACGATTTTTGCATTTTAATCAGCATTCAATAACAATTTTGGGCAGTCATATACGTCATTCGTCAAACAAATTTAAAGAGAAACATACACTCTCATTCGCGGGAACCTTCAAGTCATTTACACCATCCTGAAAGTCAATAGAGACAAAAAACAAACAATGTAGTGTATATAGCGTTCATTTACATTTTTATCACACTGTTTGAAATTCAATAGTATTCTAGATCTTAGACAGCATTAGCATGAATAAGACAATCATTTATGCGCTTGTACAAATAATTGAGCGTTTTTTATCATCAATATTCACACATCGAACTTCAATTGAAAAACACTTATTCCAAAATAATTTTGTTTTGAATTTCAGTTTACCTTTCAAAAATCTCTATTCAAACATTTTAGCAGATAGGTCTGCATAAAGCGGTATCATTGCATACTTTTAGCCGCGGTCACAGTGTCGATGTGATAGTGCAGAGTAGTATTTTCCTGTAATGAACAGAAAAAGGTGTATATGATATCTACGAAGGTAGCTGTCAACAAGAAATTATAGAAATTGTTACTAGAATCTGTAAAACAATTTTGTTAAAAAAAAAAACCGCCAATAAAAAGGGATCGTTCATCTCTTATATGTGTTTTATTTTCTGTTGTAGTTTCATTTGAATGTTCTACGACCAGAGATGTGTTTAATTCAGTCTTACCCACCAGATTTGTCACTCTCATTCGTTGTCCCCTTTGTTGTAAAGAGATAGTTGCGTCTGAACTGAAAGAACCCCATCGATGTCATTATGGCAAGTGTCTCGTCTGTCGCCAAAAGGTGCATTTGTTGGAACATCAATGCTTCATACAGCAGATCGATCCTAAAGACGGTGACAAAAAGAAAGAGAGTAAGAAGCAGCTCCTGAAGCATCTAAAGAACAAACCAAGTGCCTCTGCCCATGTGGAACCACCCGTATTTGTCTACGCCGACTTTGAAGCCATGCTCTCGACCAAAAAGACCCTCGTTCCCATTCTGGCATGTTCTCTCACCTCTCTCTTGGAGACTTTCTCTTGTTTTTACGGCTCTGAATGCACAGCCGAGTTCTTAACGTTTCTCACCGACTTGGCCGTAAGCGAATTTGGCGAGGAAAGTAAAGTGATTTGCATCTTTCACAATTTGAAAGGGAACGATGCCATCTTCTTGCAACATCAACCTCTCCAAGAAGACAGACGTATGGAAGATATGGTCTATGTGGATATCAAGGTCCTTTCCTTTCATGTGGGGTGTATCACGTTTAAAGATCCTCTTTGTTTCTTGCTCATGTCTCTGTCTGCGTTTACCTCCACCTTTGATATTTCTGAATTGAAGAAAAAGATTTTTTACCCATCTCTTCAATACTCTTGAACATCAAGAGTGTGTGGGGTGTCTGCCTGACGCCACTTGCTACGATTCCGAAGAGATGCCAACTTCGAAGAAAAAGGAATTTGAAACGTGGTACGCGTCTCAAGAAGGAGTAGTCTTTCATCTCAAACAAGATTTAGTGGCGTTCTGGAAATCGGACGTGGCCCTTCTCAAAGTCGGCTGTGAGAAGTTTGTCACCGAATTTCGAGTGATTGCAAAGTGGTGTGGATTTTCGGCTTTTTTAATGTTTTAAAGTATTTATTAATTTTTTTAATGATGTAATGTGGTTTTAGGATGTCCCCAGTTAGTGCCATTAATTAGTGTATTAGCTATAGAGTATTTATTTATTTGTTTTAATGATGCAATGTAGTTTTAGGGTGTCTCCAATTAGTGCCTACAGGCACTAGAAAGACTAGGCACGTTAATAAAGGTTATATATGTATGTATGCATCACGATTCCTTCTGCATGCAGTCGTTATTGGCGAAAATGTCATCTATCTTCGAAGTTTGTGGCAGTAGAGCCCCCTCGTGCCGGATGGAATGGTGCCCAATGAATCATTCAAGAGTCGCCTTAGAATGGCTGCTTTAGAACGAACACCAACCGTCACACACTTCTTCTTCTACACCGCTTATTCAACACATACGTAATGGGGGAGAACAGAGAATTGCAGCCACACCTTTTGCCTATCATGTAGATGGTTTGGATCGTACCACCCACACTGTCTAAGAATTCCATGGGTGTCTGTATCATGGGTGTCGTCAATGCTTTCCCGACCGAACCCGGTACTCCTTTGCCTCCCCCCGACCATACCATGGAAGCCTTGTATCAGGCCACTCTGCAAAAGACCAAGTCTCTAAGAGCTATGGGATATACCGTTGTTGAAATGTGGGAATGTGAGTGGAAATCAAAGGTGAGTGCCTCACCCGAGATTCAAGCGTTTCTTTCTTCTCTTGACATGATACTACCTCTCAATCCTCGTGATGCAATTTTTGGGAGACGTACTGGTGCTGTTTCGCTTTGTTAGAAAGTGGCCGAACCCAAGGGGAAGAAATACGTGACGTGGACGTCACGTCCGAATACCCTTGGTTGAACAAGTATGGTATGTACCCAGTCGCACATCCTACCATTCTCTTTGAACCCGAGGATCACGTTCCTCTTTGTCGGACCTGTGTGGAGGAAGAAGGTGTGAAACCCATGTTGGAGAGAAACATGTGCTGATCTCACACGGAGATGCAACGTATGTTGCGTGGTACGTGGCGTACTCCACAAATCTTGAAGGCCCTTAATGTGGGATATCGCGAACATACATAGGCTTTATTTATCCTCAAATTTCAGTGTAGCTTACAAGCTAGTATCTCCGATCCTAATTACTAATTTTAAAAGTTACAGCAAGAACAAGGCTAAAAAGCCCAAAAAAATAATTCATTATATAATAATATAATAATCATTAATATAATAATATAATGTAATATTAATGTAATATTAACAGAAACCGTGCACTAACAGTTTGCGCTCAAATTTGCTATAGTCTACAGTCTTTCTAAAGTGGTCAGGCAGGGTGTTCCAGTACTTAATAGAAGTATCGCATTCACGAAATCTATCATTTTCCCGAGGATCAGAGGGTCACAGGTCTGTTTGCCTCTTATGTCAACGTAACACCTGGTTGAAAATCAAGCAGGAAAGTGGTGGGTTTCCAGCATGGACTCGGGATGAGCAGAATCAACTCAATATGCTTCATAAGAGATCCGAGTACGTGGAAAACTACCAAGAACGCGAAGGGATTGTGCTCGACCCTACGCTCATTGCTAAGAATCCTGGACGTAAGATGACGGCGAACCTCATATTGAATTCGCTCTGGGGAAAGTTTGAGGAACGCACGAACAAGTTTAAAGTCACTCAACTCACGCAAGCTCACGAGTTGTTTGCGCTCCTCAATAGTCCGCTCGTCGACATCTCTGCCTTACGCATCTTGAATACCGATCTCTTGGAAGTATCCTACAAGAGAATCTCGGAAGATGCAGACAGGGATACCAAGACCAACACCTTTATTGCCGCCTCCACGACCTGTCAAGCCCGATTGAAACTTTACCAGTTTTTAGAACAACTGGGTGACCTTGCCTTCTACTACGATACGGATTCGGAGATCCGTATCGTAGTAGGAAGCCTTTTCAACCTGGAAGTCTTTTCAAACCAAAATCCCTTTGGGTGATTATCTGGGGGATATGAAGAACCGACTGGACGAAGGAGATTTCATCCCCGAATTCGTGTCGGGGGGTGCTAAAAGTTATGGTTACGTGACTAAAAAGGGTAAGACGGTCTGCAAAGTACGTGGGTCTTCTCTCAACGTCCGCAGTGCTCCTCAATTGAATTACGAGGTCATAAAGCTCTTGGAAGAAATCCTAGATCCTTTGGACGAGAGACGCGAAACCCTCATAGTCAACTCCACACACTTTGTGAGAGATCCCCTCCAGAAACACTCACACACCAGAAAACAGACTAAGAAGTACGGACTCGTCTTCGACAAACGCGTATTGGATCAAGGGACCTTTAAATCGTACCCTTACGGTTACAAACGTTTTTAACTCAATGAACAAGACCTGGTGAACATAGAATCACTTTTATTGTAAAAAAAAAGCAAAATATGTTTTTTCAAATCTAATAACAAATGTCTGATTACATGATACAATATGGATCTGGTCTGAGAGTAGCCTTAGTAGCACAAACTATAGTTGTGTTCTCTTTCGTTACCAGAATCGTTTATTCATAATCTTTGAATCCCCTGCGTTATACATTCTATCCATTTAGGTAGATAATGTTTTCGTAATTTCATCTTTCTTTCATTGTTTCGTAGTGAAATGTATTGGATCTGTTTGGGTTCATAGTAATGACTGCCTTTTAAGATGGGGTGGTAATAAATCTGCCCCATCAGGTCGTTCGTCTGATCTCCCATGAGGACGGGTGCACAGAGAGACGAGTACAGGTAGAGCGTGCGAGCAAAAGATTCGTTCTTGCTTGTGCCTCCTTTGGTGTTGGCGAAAGTATAGACGATCTCGTTGAGATAGAACTTTTTCATATCTGTTCCAGTGGATTGAATCGAGTTTATGTCATATCTCTTGTTTACATTTTGAGTCGTAAGTGATCTCGAAACAGTCCAGAAGCGACCAATTTCGTAAGTGTTAAGATTCGACCCGGTACTATCAACTGTCGATGTGTTCAACACACAACCACCATAATAGGAAACGTCAGTTGACGTTAATCATCCCATTAATTCACACAAATCAATAGGAAGGCATAAAAAAAATGTTACTTCTGATGTCTGAATTGGAGATGGACGAACTGACGTCTGCGGTGGTCACCGTGAATGTTTCCCCCTCGTCGTCGGCAATGACCTTGAAATGCGCTTTGTCACCGTTTGCAAACGTAATTGCTCAGGCGTTTCCCAAGTCGAAGACGTTTTTAGTTCGTTCGATGTCGAACAAAGCTTTCAAGAGATCGTGAGCCGTGTCGATGCGTCTTTTTTTAATCTCTCCAGGAAAAGATGTACAGACTATGTGGAGAGACCCCGCTCTTGTACGTGCATCGTTTGGTGTTGATGAAAGTCCACGCAATCTCGCTGAGATAGAATTTAATCATGTCATCTCCACCTGGGTTCCCAGTAAATCTCAGAATTTCGTATCTATTCATAAAATTACGAGTATTGAGGTCCCTCGTAACGGTCCATGTGCTACTGACTTTCTTCGATTCGTGATGAGATTCGGTCCGGGTGCTTGAAAGTCGGGTGCTTATTTCAGATTTCCATCGCTGAATGTAATTGACTTCGCCCTTCGCTATCTCTTCAATTCACACAAATCATACTTGAGCGAGAAATCAATGCAATTTCTGATGAGATGCAATGAAATATATGAAGTTCATATATTTTGAACTGCGGTATTAGATACGTATGATGCACGATCCTCGCAGTAGATAGCGCTATTTAAGCAATAGCGAAAATCAGACCTGAAAAAAAAAAATCAGGCCTGTAAAGGGATTCGAACCACTGACCTCTGCGATACTAGTGCAGCGTTCTACTAATTGAGCTAACAAGCCAACTGGGAGCAGGCCGTTAAGTTGATTCGTAATAAACCCGTGAAAGTGATAAATCAGATGCAATGAAATATATGAAGTTCATATATTTTGAACTGCGGTATTAGATACGTATGATGCACGATCCTCGCAGTAGATAGCGCTATTTAAGCAATAGCGCTATCTACTACATCTCCAATTCTGATATCTGAATTGGAGATAGAAGAACTGACGTGTTCAGCCGTCACGGTGAACATTTCGCCCTCGTCGTCGCCAATGACCTGGAATTGTGTACTTTCGCCGCTGGCCAACTTGGTATTCCACACATTCCCCAAATCAATGATGCATTTTTCTCATTTGACGTCGAACAAAGATTTCAAGAGATCGTGAGCTGTGTCGATGCGTCTTTGTCTAATCTCTCCATAGGTCACAGTGTATTCTTCACGTGCTACAGTATTGCCTGCGATTCTGACCTTAGTTCGACTCGCGACCAGTAGTAATGTATCCTAAGTAAGACCTTTGAGGCAATTCGCCAAGAGAGACTCGTGCGGTAATGAGATACTGCCCAAACCTACCTCCCACGAACCGTTCAAATCAATACGTGAGGGTAAGCGAGTCTTCCACGAACTATGAGCGCTGTCAGGAAATATTTCTTGTATTCGTCGTTGCTAGGTAGGATCAAGTAAAAGTCGGTAATGTATTGAAATCGCAGATCTTCTTTCGACGCATCCGCACGAGTAAATGAATACAAGTACGTTACAAAAGGCCAAAGAGTTTCATTATCGTGATGCTGCTGTTGTGTTAACAAAGACTTCACGCGAGTAAATGAACACGTCTCGATTACAACTTCAACTTTATTTTGCCTCGTATGACTGGTTTTACAATCTTTTGAGTCCAACTCTTCTCTCCCGGAAACCCATTGATCTCAGCTTCCATCTTACTACCTGCTACTAATTTTTCGAATGAGATTTAGCCTTGGAATAATCAATGACGTGCTGCCTGGCTAACTTGTCGGGACGATTGATTTCTGGATCTCCTCGTTCAATCGTTTGGCTAGTTTTGTGCCGGGACCCATGTGCTGGTATCCAGGCAAATGAAACTCGATGCCTACCTTAGAAATCCATTTTTGAATGTCAAAACTACCATCCCTCTGTCTTCTCTTCTTAACGGTTCCTGCCTTTACCCTAGCCTTTGCCTTGGTCTTTGCTCCTCTTGGGGGTTTTGCCATCTTCAAACACTTGATAGAGATCGTAGCCTCTCCTTTCCCAAGGCTACCAGTTCCCAAATGTCTTGAGTTGTTCTACCTCGCTTTGTTTTCGCGGTTTCTTTATGCGGTGCCTCTGTGAGCTGACGTTCCTTCTGAATTCTTCTCTTGTGTCCTTGCACTCTTCTTTGTAGACTTTTACGAACTATCTATTTATCTCTTATCAGTTACGCGTATTCGGGGATTGTCGTGTGACGGTGGGACGACCGTTGTCTTTATAGGTAGCGGTGATGGTGTTCGTGGTGGTGATCCTGGCAATGCGTCGACCCGTCGATCGTTTAACAAAATCTGTAACCGTCGTTATTTCCATTGTCGTCATCATCGTGTTCCTCTTCCTTTTCTGGGAGCTATCCCACCGGGTGCAGGTCTAGGTGTGGTGCGACTGGGCGTTAAGAACCTACGCCTACGCCTAACGGAGAAGTCGTGGTCGTGGTCGTCGTTCCAAACATGTTCTGCAATGTGTTATCAGGTGAGAAACTGACATCGTCGTTTACAAGTTGAAACTCGAGATGTTGACGGGATTGTCCATCATGGGGTCTAGTTTCTGTAACAGCCAAGACAGCCATTCGTGTCGTAACAAGTGACTCACGAGTCATGTGTTGTCGCTACTCACAGGATGTACACCTAGGACCAAATAACCAAAAGGTCTTTCGTTACATTGATTATATATTTCCATGACGGGACACCAACTTTTGTTAGCATACATTTGCCTTTGCAGTGGTCAGCGCGCTGGACTCTGGTAGTTTGGCCCGGGTTCAAGTCCTGGTTGGGGCATGACGTTGTGTCGTTAAGCAAGACGCTTCACTCACATTGCTTCGTCTTCTCGGATAAGACGGAATGCCGTAGGTCCCGTCTCCTGCAGGGTTAGGGGTAGGAGACGTAAATTTCCCATGCACGAGATTACTGTGTAGTGGATGTCCTCCCCGGGGTGGGATGGGTGGGAAGATGAGATCACTACATGGACTGAAGCGGCTGCCAGAGGCGCCTGATAAAAATGCTGACGTCCGATCTCAACCTTGCGATACTGTTAAGCGAGACTGAACATATCCACATAGAAGTCTGCGCTATATAAATATATATATAAAAAAATGTAGTAGTAACGTACGTAAGGTGACTTTGTCTCTGGGGTTTTTTAATACTATGATGTATTGAGCATTCCTAGAAATGGTCTTGGCGTATTTGCCTTTGGGAAGCATGTCTTGACATCGGTGCTACACGGTCACGTTGAGATGATGAGAATACTGTGTAAAGAGATTGAGAATGTCTTTATCGTCTCCCCCTTCGCACATGAGATCTTCTAAGACCAGAATGCCTTCTTTCTTATCACCGAACCATTCTTTCAAATCATCGTGCGAGGGGACGCCTTCAAAAAATTCGACACCGTATGTCTTAATGCGATCAAAGTTATCTTGCTACGATCCGTAACAATGTTGCTAGCGTGGGGAACGCACGTCAAAGAGGTCTAAATTCTATAATTAAAAGTGTTGATGAACGTGGTCTTTCCGCAACTCTTAGGTAGAAGATACCCTTTCTTAAAATATCTGAGTTTTTTAGACAATCTTACTGTATCTCCCACCTTGAACGTGGGCTTCTTTCATTTCTTTTAATTAAGATACTTTCCGCAGAGATGGTCCCACACTTCTTTCGCATTGTAAGCTAACAGGAGACGTCGGAATACTCCTGTAATACGTGTGATTGTACTGATAGAATAACATAGGTAGTACCTCGACGTACTTCAAAGTATTGGCAACATTGAAGTACCTATACAATTTAGATTTAATCGTCCTATTAAAACGCGTTCTACGATGCTGGCTTTGGCATCTCCGTGCGTGGAAGAGTGACGAATGTTCTGTTTCAAAAGATTTTGAAAGAGTAAATGGTAAAATTCCTTTCCCTCGTCCGTCTGTAACGTCTGAGGTGTGCGTTCTTCGGCTTGTTTGAGTATGTTGACAAAGGCTTCACTCACATCTTTTCCCATCTTCTTTTTGATAGGCTGAGCCTAGGCGAATTGGGAAAACGCATCGATGACGACTAGAATGTACTAGCTGGATGAGTCTTAAAGTTGGTTCAGGTCCAGATTAGAGGTGACAAGAACCTCATAGCTTGAATTAAATACGTCGAAGGTTTGACGGCTGCGGGCTATACTTTCCGTAAGATCTCTGAGTGTTTTTCTTTTTTATTTTACGAGAAGATGTAGTCGCATAGTCATTTAACTCGTGTGCGTTTGTCACACCGGCACTGTTGTTTATGCAAAGGCGTACGCTTTTCTTCTTCAATTGACCGGTGTCATATGATGACAGTTACTTGTCAGAAAATGTTTCAAAGTTTGCTCGGAAGCCTTTTCAGTTACATGTAGAAATTAACAATATTTCGGTGAAAGCTTTCTCTTTAATTTGAATAACGTCTGTATTCTTTATCATCCACTCGCTAACAAATTGTTAAGTTTATGGAGGATTTTCTTGTAATTAAACTCGTAATTGTAGCCCTAAATTATCCGAGTTCTTTCGGCAATCATTTTGTTATATGTTAGAAAAAAATGAAAATTTTATTCTCCAGTATAGGTCGGTCCGTATTAGGAAAAACTGTGCCCTCTGTCTTGAGTAACGCCCGAGGCCTACGGCCTCGGGCGGTATCCAAGATCTCGGGCACAGTTTTTCTCTATACGGACCTCTCGTCTGGTGAATAACATATATACATTGTACCAAGAGTTTTCTTTCATTTAACAAATCTTACGTGACCAGAAGAAACAAGCGCGCGCAGAAAACTAGTCTTTACATTTGCTCACGTCAGCAGCCTACAAATGGTGGACGCTGAATTGACCAACCAGAGCGCGCGCTTTACTTGATTATGTTATAATCCTTAATTAACAAGGCATAAAATTTCCGAACCCCGTGTTTGCAATTAGTCAAAGCTCGGATACCGAAAAACCTATTGTAGACTCTCGCAGGTGGCGGATAGGAGCTTCAGTTGGGAAAAAATTGGATGAAGTATACGAATGCTAAAAGAACATATATACCGATGAACTACGAAAAGTTTACTCGGCATGCATTTGATTATATACAGTTTTTCCATTTGTTCGTTTTTCGTCCTCTATTATCAATAAACTTTTTCTTGGTCAGTTCCTATCGGTGTTTTGTTTTTCGGTTTGTGTTCTTCAGCTGGCATTAGCGAAGCAGTAATACGCGACCTTGCTAACACTGAGGTCGGAATGAACGCTGGGATTGGCCGAGCCAGCACCAGGTCACTCGAGGGGCGTGTTGTTTCGCGCGGCCTTGATCTTTGTTATTGTTGTGTGAGATGCACAGCTAAAAAGGCTTCTAAAATTATTCCTTTAAATTTGTCTGTTTGGAAACCTTTTTTCCCTTCCATGATGGGTGTAGGTGATCCTTAATCTGTGTTGAAATGTGAAAATTATCGTAGACGTCCTAAAAGGCACACAATTTTAGCGAAAACCTTTTGCTTCCAATTCCTGGGTTCGCGCGGAAGTCCGTACTATGAGCGTGACCTCTTCCGTTCCATCCCGACCAAGGCAGACCTTTGTGAGTTCAAATGAAAACTACATATTCCACGAATATGGACAAGCGCTGGGCAACCCAGATAAGTTTTAATGCAGATGGCGATGATGATAGCGTTTGGAGCAAATAATTTTGAGATCTCTTCAAAGCAATTGCATTTGTTCTCATTTTCCTCGACTGAGAGTAGGGTGTGTTACCTTGAACATAATGATGACCAGAAGAAGAAGCGAGAATGAGAATTTTCTCTTCCCAATGGACTCTTCATAGTTGAATGTCGTTACTTGGAGTAAACAGCGAGTGCATGTGATTGTTGCGGACAATGGCAGAAGTGTCGCCTTCAGGGTTGGTTAGTATTATAGTTATACACCACTTCGTTAACTTCAATATTCCAGTATGTACGATGTTTATTTTAGGAAATGGGAATACGAGGGCGTTTGATGGTTACAGTAACTGCGAGTCGAATGGTTTCAAGATAGGCCAAAGATCAGCTCCTTGGAAAGACTTCGCGTCTTTACTGTAAAGAAGTTTTGAGGAACCTCTGTAGGAGAATCTGACATTTGTGCAAAAACTGATGGAGATTTTATGGAGTTTTACTTTTTAGTGGTTTGTTATTGTGGTTATCTTGCTGAAGAGAAGTCTGCCTATCGGTACGACCTTATTTAGCGCACAAAGGCTTGCAAAGCTATTTCTTGCGGGTCATCCCTGGTGGAATATAATTTATTCGTTTTCTTTGTTTATAGACTTTTGTTAGGGTTAGGGTTAGGAGAGGACCCTTTCTAGCTGAATTGCTTTCTCTTCGTCCAAAATCGAAAGAAAATTAACTTCAAGCATTCGTTTTCTTTATTATAAAGTACACTGAGGCTAAAAATTTCAATTCTTTTTGTTTTTTTTAAGTGCATTTTAATCGCTTTTTCACCACACAAGTGTATGCGCTTTTGTTCACAGAGGCTGCCAGCGATGTCACCATTGCTGTAGAAGTGGAAAATATTACTAAAGTTCATGTAAACTCTTCCGTAGTATACCTACGCTGGAACTATTCAATTTCGGGTCGTGACCCATTTAAAGAAGTTGATTTCTTTTTAAGCAAAAGTGCCGACAAATACATCGGGTATGCAACCAGGCTGGTATGCAACCGACAGTGGGATCAGAGTCTCACCTACTTTTCTGTCACGGGATCGTTTTTCAATCAAGCGCCAAGCCACTTTGATAATCCACAATGTAAGTGCTTTAGGAGTATATTTTAGGAGTTAAACTGCAAACGTGTGTTCAGTTGTCGTGAAAGAAAGTGGTGAAAGTCATTGTAGATTGATTTTTGATTGATTTCATAAGTGTGAAAGTTCCCAGGCAGGAATTAGTTATAAGGATCAAGTTCAGCTTGTCTGTTAACTTTTTATTTTGCATATGAAATGCATTTTTCATTGCACAAAATTTCCTGAGGAGCACATACTCCCCTTGATGATGTTTAAGTTGTTCAATCTTGCTTTAAGCTTTTAGCAATCTTCGTTAATTTGGGAAATAATACGACTGAACTATTGGAGAGTATCTGTAGTAGACCTGTCCCTCCAGTTTACTTACCACTGTTATGAACTTTCGTTTCCCGTAGTTGCTGCAGTATTGTAGTAGAATTCATTTTAAAGTTCAGTAAAGCCAAAGATGCTGCCATTGTAGTATCTATTCTGAAAGAGGCAGCAGAGCAAGGCAGTTTTAACGGATTGAAAGTTTTCCCTAATTCCATAATTCAAATTCTTTGATCAGTAAGTACAGTAAAGCCATCCTCAAAAGTTAAAATAAAAGGTTTACTGAATGACACCATACAGCGTTTTCTTTAGGAAATTTAAGCCGTTTAATGGCAATCAACTTCCAAGAACTATTCTTCATTTTCCAGCTTTAGGAAAAATTATCGTATAATCATAACCCGAGCATTATTTTAACTTTCGGAAAAGCCATTACTTCAGTTCTTCGAGCAAAAACCATGCGTCTTCCACAAGGCTCGGTTTTTACGAATGAATAAAGTAAACCCTGTGGTAGTTACCTGAAGAGTGAGTGATAAAAGTTTGCTTACGCCGTTCGCTATTATTTGAAAACTTTCTAGCCCAGAAGAAATCCGTAAGATAACTTCTTCTCCCTTAACACCACCATTGTATTAAATATTAAATATTCCAAATAATGGAGCAAGAAATTATATAGAGAATACGAACGGTCTGAGATGCTATTTGAGCGACGAACCGACGCGAAGGTTTCCAAGCAATGAACTATAAAACTGAGTCAAACGACGACTGATAAAAAGGTTTTGGATATTCAGGTCATTGGCGTGGGAGAAAACTCAGATAAGACTCAACTTACCTCCTATCCTTTCTCGGATCCTTTGTAATTCGTTTTCTGTGTGTTGTTTACCTTGTTTCAGTCTGCATCGCCTTCTCACGTTGCTCTTCGCTAGATAATCACCTTTTTAACTTGTTTTTTTCATGTTCCATTTAGCGTCCCTTCGACTGTGTTTCCTCCTCTCTTTTCGCGTCGTTTCTCGTTCTCTTTCGCATTTTCCCGACTTGCTCGCACCTTCTACTTCTTGTACTCTCTTTATCTCCAGCCAATTTTCATTTTGAAATAAGCTTTTAACTATTGCGAGGCCTATTAAGTCTTCCTTTGACTTAGTGGAGTGAGGCGTACTTCTAAGACCCCTAACGATAATTTATGATTACGTGTGATGCATGATCCTCGCAGTAGAGAGCGCTAAAAATCGGTGAATCGCTGAAAATCGGACCTGAAAAAAAAATTAGGCCTGTACGGGACTCGAACGACTCTCTACTGCCATGATTTATCGCGGCAAGTCGACAGTCAACACGTTCTCTGAGGTGTTGTCACACATATTAATGAAATGGCCAAAACTGCGAAGTCGACTCTATTTAGGGCCTGTTGACATGATGTTAGGAGACCCAAGGTAGTTGAGGTAACCTGCCTCAATGCGGTGGGCCCAAGGTTTTATGTTTAAAACGTGAAACGGCGTGGAGGATTACTATTTTTTATAAGTCGGTAGAGCTTGAGCTCATTTGACCCGAACCCAAATTTTTTAGACTAGTCATTGTTCAATAAGAAATCAATGATGTGTTGCCGAAGACTTTCCATGCTTTTCTCCGGCTGGCAATCGTGAATTACTTGAAAGCTTTATCTTCTCCTTTACGATAGAAGCCCACGACGGTTTTCAACACACTCGACGTAATGTAAATTTTTGTGTCTCGGTCAAAGGGCGGGAATAACACTTGTGGCGTGGCCATCGGCAAGAATCAGTAAGCTATCAAAGAAGTTAACCCTTTTTAAATATAAACTATTAAAATCAAATATCAGAATATTTCCAAACTAAGGCGAAAATCAGTAAACATGACCATAAAGTGAGTTTATATGGAAACCATGGAGATTGGTTTAACAGTTTAAAAACACCTTAAGTCTTTAAACTGTTCGCGGTAAGCAGCGAGAATAACGAGATCCTAAACAATTTTAAAGCCTTTGATAGCTAATATTGAGCAGCTTTTTTGACGGTTAGTGGTGAAAATTTATTTTTTTGACGTCCGAAGGTTAAAATTTAGAACCTTTGACGGCTGACGGTTAAACCCCATTGAGACCCTCAGGATGGGGAGAACGTTTCTTTTAGATGTTGTCAAACTTATCATTTTCAATTCTGAAAAGGACGAGAACAACTATTTTGAACTCACCTAATTTGATTACCGAGCCTTACCTTTGAGTATTTTGATAGATATCTTGGTCGTCCCGGACCTCCCTCGAGGTTCCTTAGCTGTTCTCTTTGCAACCTGGTCGAAAGCCCCCTTGCCATCCATGTTTGCTAATGTCACATGATCCCTTGACACTTCCCAGGAGCATGTTGATGGATGAAGTGGCGTGTAATCAGCAACTTGGCCAGCAGTTTGTGTTTGAGAATCATCTGTGCTTGATTCTTTGAAATCCATGTACTCTGCCGGACGCTGAGCAGTCATTTGAATCAGGACCACTTAATTCCAGGTCTTCGGAGTCAATATCTTCCTGTAAAAAAAATATAGGATATGTCGATATGATATTTCACCGTTACATAAGAACAATCTATTTTGGCCCCATTTCGAAATGGATGGGAATGTTTTACCGGGAACTAAAACACTCGTAGAATCAATTGCACCAGCACATCCGCGAACCGATTGGTGTCTTTTACGTATGTAACACTAGTGGAAATATTGAGCAACAACGTTACATTTCCCACCTTATTAAACTTTGCTGAATTAACTTGGTTTGTTTTTTTGTTTGGAATAATAGGCCGCAAGATGTGTTGTGGCAAGCGACGAAGGTGTAAATGCATTTTCCGAGCAACTAGAGAACGAGAACGAGAACGCCAGAAAGAAAACGTTGTATGACCTATGGAAAGATAACTATGGAAAACAGTTTGTCGGCATTTCGATGTAGAGGGCGAAAATAGGTATTGGTGATACTAATATTGTCCTCACAATTTTATCTTCCAGCGATTGGAAAGAGATACTGATAAAGTTCGAAGACATTAGATGGACGTTAAATGCGGCATTTAGCTACATTTTTTATCGATGATGAAACTGCTCTATTTTGAGGAATAGATAGGGCGATACCCAAGTGATCGAGTCAAAAATGTGCAGTAGGTAACGACCAGAAAGTCACTCTTAAGAGTGTCTAAAACTCGAATTTTCCCCTCAGTAGCTTGTGATTGTTTACCTTGAAACTTTTTCTTCATAGTGATTGCAACAGGATCTCCTTCAAACACAGTATTCCTTGCAAACACTTTCACTGCGCAGTTTGTATCTCTCTCCAGACCCCCAAAAGTGTAACTTGTTACACCAGGTACAGTAATATTAACACTCTTTATCTCAGTGTCACCTTCAAGTATGATGACTCAGTATCCTGTGTTAGGATTCCCTCCATCATCAGCAGGTGCAGCACTTCTTACTATTAATTATTTCGTTACCCCCACCGACGCAGCCCCAAACAGTTTCTCTAGAGACTATCAGCCTATATTCATTACTATTAATGAACTGGTTTGAGTGCCTTTTTCTGATGAAATAATGGATGGTGGAGTCGGCTTCTTAACCGAGAGTAAATGAAAACGCGAGACTGTCGTATCATTTTCAAATCCTATTGAAAAATCATAAAATGATGAATAGATAACGTACAGTATCACTATGAACAGTTTTTCAGACCTAGTGGGATTATATGGCCGAGCCTGAGAAGATATACAACGTTTTCCTGATTATCAAGCTTTTGATTGCGCCTTTCGTTTTACTACACTCATTGGTTGTTTTCACCGCTATGAGCCATTTGTTGCGACAAGTGACTCTTGTTTTAAATCCTTTTAGTTACAATCGTACTTTATCAATCAATAAATTGCATTAAGTTTGCTTTATTTCGCTCGGTGAGTAGTCCAGAAAACCCGATCCTCATATAGTAACGAACCAGATGGCTAAAACAAATCGCGCACCGGTATCGCAGAGGTCATGGGTTCAAATCCCGTACCGGCCTGAATTTTTTCACGCCTTATTTTCACTACTACATAAGTATGGTTTATTACTGCGTGAATCGCTTTCATACATTTCATGAAACCGTAATACACATATATGATTTTCATATATTCAAAAATTCATTTTTAATATGTTGGCGAACCAACCTATGAGAAGTCAGCGAACTGACCGAAGACGTTGAAATTAAAAGTGATAAAATTGTTCTGAAGCAATAGCCTAAAGGAAAGTTCTACCCTCAGTATGATCTTTTTGTTGGTTTGAAGTTTTTAGAATATTGGTGACAGTCGCAACGAAATGCTCGGGGGCATGTTCAGCAGCTGTGATATGCACTCGCTTTCGGTACAGATAAACGTGAACATGCCTCCAAGCACAAAAGATATCATGATAAAAAAGAATCTATGTTCATTTATCAAGTTCTGTTCACAAACGAGTTTATAAGTCACTATTTCATGAGAAGGTGAAAAACTTGTTCTTCGTGCACTGCTGAGTTACAGAAGCACTTGGTATCTTTTAAAAACACTCGAGAAGTACGAGAAGTGTTCGCCTACGGCTTGTACTTCTCTAGCACTTCTCTCGTTTCCTGAAAAGATCCCGTGTTCTTCTAGAACTCGACAATGCACTCAGCGCCTTTTTTTTTCTTATTTTGTGATAAAAGACGGCTTTCTTCTTATACTGTTGAAGATCAGAAATGCAGTTCCCTTTCTTGAACTAATCACTGTTCCTTCTCTGGTCCATGTGACATCTGGCTCTGGAATCCCGGATGCTGTACAGCTGATATTAACAAAGGATCCCCCTCGGTAACTTCCTTGCACTGAAGACAGACTTATCTTTGCAACTGGTGGTTCTGCAAAAATGAACCAGTAAAGTGAGGCAAAGTGATCCGCAGCGTCAGTCTCATATTTTACAACTCATTCAACCATTGAATAATTTCTTTTTCAAATCTGTAATGGGCCAACAACAAAGCGTTTCAGAGTAAAAAAACAATTGGATAAAGGTGAATAGAAGTACGAAAGAGAAGTCGTGCAAAAATAGAAACACAAAGACCCAAGAAGCACTGAATTGTAATTGATCCAGTATACAAGTTGTTTTGTCTCAAAATGGTATCTTGGACTTCCAGAACAGCTTCAAAAGTCACACTTGAAATAATAGCATAATAACTTAAACACGCAGTTACGGTAAGATAAGGTATTCTAATTGTATATTGTATCGCTGAAACCACGTATTACCTCAGTATTCCAAGACGTTTTACAATTTGTGTGGCGACTGCCTCCCACAGGAGGTGAGGCCACAGAAATCGTACAAATAAGTGAATTAGTGATGGTAACAACAGAATTTCGACCTCAGCCCAATTTTTACCCGATGTTTAACGATGCTAGTTAATGTTTGTTTGGGAGCGCTACGGAAGATGTATAGTATCTTATAATCCTTTCAGATGGAGCGTGAAAAAACAAGGCTTTTCCTTGCAGAAGTATCCTAAAAAGGTGTGATCCACGTATCATGAAAACTTAGAGAAAAATTTACCGTTTAAAATGGCGAAATATGCCCAGTAGGTATAGTTTTTAGTTCGGTTATTTTAAAGTTGATGAACATCTCAAAATATTGAATTTCACAGTGGTATCTCCGGCACGTAATTGAATTAACAACACTTTTCTTTTCAAAAATATCTAAGTAGGTTTTATTAGCACGTCTTGAAAACTTTGAAGAAAATTTTAATTATTTGAAGAGAGAACATTTCACAATTTTAATAAGCGACTAATGCCCCTCAAAAAAGCCGCTAAATTTGCGAAGCGAGTAAGGTCCGAAGTTTAGCAGCGTAACTCTATTTAACGGAATGATGCAAAGGTAGAATGGTGGAATGGCGGAATATTTTACAACGTGGAATGCCTTGTTGTATGAAACAAAAGTATCCCAAAAATTGCATTGTTTGTAATGAAATAAGAAAATGATCTATGATTAACAGGCAAAATTAAAAGAAGCATAGGTTAGTCATCATTGGAACTTAGTGGAAAGACCGATCAAGGATCAGTGAGGTTCTTTTTAGCCCAAATAAATTGTCATTACTATTGTCATCATTGTTATTATTATTATTATTATTATTATTATCATTATTGTTAAAATGATCATTTGTTACCATTCAATTACTGGTTCAGTGTCAATTAGTCACTACATATACTCTTAAATCATCTTTCTCTTGTGGAACTTGTGGAATAGGGTACTCACAAATATTTGGGGTGGGGCAGATTTTCTGTTTTCATGTGAGACAAATCACTGTAGCTGAGCTTCAGTCTCTGCCAAGAACTCTTATGCTAACGACTCTTTAGCCAGTAGATTAGACGTTTCCAAATCACTGTCACTTTAGCTCGAGGCGTTTCTTTTCATCTCTACGATGGCTTAGCTGGCCAACACGCCCAGATATCTACTCTTTGTAGTTCCGGTTGAGTAGGAAAGGTAAAATATGCAATTTGCGGTAATCCTTCTTAGCACAAATTAATATTTTGCCGACACGTTTCGGAGGACTAGGGGTGGCTGCGAGGTACGCGGGGAGCTATGGGATCGTGGTTTGTAAACAGAGGTCGTTAGTGGGACAAGGCATTCTACGGTCAGCCATCACCGTGTGCAGCTCTTCGTTTTCGTTTTCGTCTTTTGCATAAATTAAGAGCGGTACTTGCATAGTACCTTAAGTAACTATGTAAAAATGTCCGTCATAGGATACCCTAAAACATTAAGGGTGACACCGCTGCCTTGGTCGGGGGTACACGTTCCCCGTTTTTTCCACCCGCTGGTATTTAGGGGTTTTCGTGTCCGACTTTTGTGGTGCATTTAGTTTACTTCAATTGTAAAAGACTTGTTAGCATATCGATTCGGCGTTGAATAAACGGTGACTTGTCTGGCCAACCCACCCAGATATCAACTCTTTGTGCGTCCAGTTGAGTAGTGAAGGCAACATATAGTATGAGCCTTCTGACTTTGATATTCATAAAGCCATCGACTGCGAGTGTGACTCTCTGAATCTCGTCAGTTGCCTCTTAATAATAAACTCGCCACGGATGAATGGCAGGAGTCGCGCAGGCTTCTCAACCCTTTTTTTTTTAACTTAATAGAAGAAACAGAAATAGACAGTAAATCTTAATTACATTCCACATATTCACGCTCGTCGTCAAAAAGCGTATTAGCTTAACTGCGATCATGCGACAGGATGCAAGTGACCTACATTCCTTTTACGACCATAATAAAACATCTTCAGAGAGCGCACGCCACCTGGCCCCACCTAGTTCTATTTTTACAGTTTCAGATAATCTGTTTTCGAGGGTCTTTGTTTCCGTAACGCCCATTGAAAGACATCCTGTTTAGAGCTGTTACAATAGCGAAGGTTTCGTGGCCAACAGATAAGTGCCGACTGTTTGTTTCACTCTAGACTTGGCCGGTTTTCGGGTCCTCAACGAAGAGGAGACTCGCACACACTCTAGTCCTGATTACATCTACCTTTATTGTTAAATCAAAGTGCTTATATATGTATTGGTGGCTAGTTTTTACGTGATTAAATATGCAAGGGAAGGCGCGTGGTTTCCTTTCTAGTAAACACCTTAATTCGAACGTGAGCATAATGTTTGTTCTACCCTATTTAGCAACGGAAATTCTGCTCTGTTAAGATTACACTCTGCATATTTTGCATGTCACAAGGATCATGTTTCTGCTTTTCAGTAATCTAGTAATTGACCTATTCTTAAACTTAGGATGACAGGTCACGTTAGAGTTTACTAGGGTCACTTTTTTTTTAGTTTTACTACAGAGCTAAGCTTTGAAAAATGCGAAACTAAAAGGGTTTATCGAAGCACGACCAGTCAAAATGGTAATACGGGTCAGAACATGACGTAGTCGTAAAAGGTAACGCAACGCCATATAAAAAGCCGGGAAGAACTTCGCATCAGCACATTTATAAAATGCGAGATGAATGGAGATGAACGCGATCAAGTCATGCAACGACCCTATTCTTTTGGAGGACAGCAAGTTTATGGTGATGATACAAGCCATAAAAGAAACATCTGTGAGTGGTTTCGTATCCAGAACGCGACAAATATCTACGAACAGAAGCCTTTCTGATCTCTTCCGAAAGAGGAAAACATTCACAAGGCGATGCGACGCATGAAGTCTTTTGCGAAGTGATAAGAAACAGCGATTTCAATAGCAGAACTCCGTTCGAAAATAAAAACCCGTTTATATACTCTACGTACGAAGTCCTATACAAAATTACATAACAGCGGGTCAGCTGGAGCGGTGATTGAAATAGAGTTTGTAGTGGTATAGTATTTTAGTGTTGTCAGCTGAATAGTCTATGCTTTTGAGCAGTTACTCGTCAACAACAGAAGAAAAATAAGCTCGCTAATACATGCCTATGAGACAGACGCGTATATGCTTCCTTATGTGCGACTTATATCCACATCACAGTTCTCTGTTTGAAGTATATGTGACGGAATATATTGTATTTGACATTTATCACTTAGCGGAAATCCTGTGCTTCGTTTGTTTTGAAGCGAAAGACGTAAGAGGCTATAATTATGTGATCTGTATCCAGACATATGATTTATAAGAATAAGAAAAAATTAATGCTGGCTTAAAATAAGTCGTTCTCGTCGATTCCTCGACGTAATAAGCCTCAAAATTATCACGATTAAACAATTTCCGGATTTTATATTGAGAAAGGTTGAAATATCAACCGAAAAGCTCTTCCTAAAAGGGATTTTTGTTAAAGCTAAGTCTTTCCTAACATCCTCAAGAGTACGTAAAAAAAAAATTTTTAGCTGTGCACTATCGGGTTATGGAGCACGTGGGAAGTTTGGAGAGCACTCAAGACGCTAGAGTTTTAATCGCCTTCAGTAGAACTGAACACGATCGGCTTTCCTGTCAAACTCCCGATAGGATAAGGATCCATAATCCCTAACAGCTCAATACAAACTTTTGTAAGGTTAGATGAACTAAACTTTTGTACTGTTAGATGAAGTACTTTCTCTCAGAAGGAAAAGATTACCATTACTCTACTTGCAAAGTAAGACCGCCATTTAATTGAAACAGTAAACTATCAGCTTCTTACAATACTTTTAAATGGTTTTTTTTAATATATTTCATTTTCATTCATGTTCTTAACACTTAAATACGTTTAAAAACGCACTTAACAAAAATTCTTGCTAGATGCCAATTTTGTCCTTTAACATCTCTTCTTACGAATCCTTTATCTACGCCTGGTGAATGAAACATATGGAATAAAAATTCATGTACAGGAGGTTCACTGTCTCTTGGTTATGCGTGTGCACGTAAAATTGGTCGATTTCCAAGAAAGAATCTTGCGTGTAGGAATATTCATTTTTTCTTTTCTTTTTCAGTTTTTTTTTTCTGACCCTGATATTCATACAGCCTTCGACTGCGAGTGTTACTTTCTGAATCTTGTCAGTTGTCTCCTAAAAACTAATTCGCTGACGGAGGAAAGGACGTCAATACTATTTTTAGCTTTCGAAGAAACGAGAATGGACGGTAAATTTCCACATAGTCACGCTATTCTCGCCGCCACAAAACATATTCACTCTACTGCGACAGGATGCAAAGGACTTACTTTTCTTTTGAGACCATGATGCAACTCCTTTAGAGAGCACGTGCCGCTTGACCCTACCCAGTTTTAGATCATCCGTAAGAAGGAAAAAAATACCTGCAATCCATAGATCTATACCTTTTTTTCCTTCTTTGCGCTCGTGTGTGCCAATGATCTGACCGTGAGCAGATTCAGAGCATATTGGTCTTCCGGCCTTAATTGCGCCGTTGTCATCTTTGGACGTTATATATGTATTTAAGAAGCTGAAAAACAAAAGGGAAGTATTGTGGATAGCGATATATATGTCTCATGAAGCAAGCTATCGGTTAAATCCTTTGATAATGAATTTATTTCAAACAACTTTCGTTCTTTGGCTAGCCCTAGTCGCTATTTTACGCGGAGTTTCAGGAAGAGCAGGTAAGAGTTAGCATTACATGACTGGAGGCACAACGTCTGAATTAAACTTTTGAAAATTTCATATACTCAGAAATGTTTAGTAAAAAATATTTAAATATTCTTAATTAATTACGGTGGCGTTCGATTGCAACTTCTTCGCCTTTTCGGAAAAAACTCACTATCACTTTTATGATTCCACTCACGGCTGACATGTCTGAACCATATGAACAAACAACGTGGTTGAAACATTACAACGGGAGATTTCGTGGACTCGAGTACTAGAAAAGGTTCTGCAAAATGATTCCCCGCTCTTCCGGCCAAAAAATAAGAAAATAAGAGGAAATTTTAAAGTTACCTTTAATGCGGTTGCTTCGTAAACTAGAAAAAATACGAAATGTTCTTCTGATCTCATCTTTCTGAGAACAAATATCGATAATGTCGGCCCACGTCGGTAGTCGGTTAATTTTTTTTCTGTCGGTAGTCGGTACTTTTTTTCTCGTTTTGTCGGTAGTCAGTAGTATTTTTCGCCCTTTGTCGCTAGTCGGTTAACTCTATTCACATCCTCTAATTATTTTCGTTTCAAAGATGACTGTCAGAAGTGATGACTATCTTCAGGATATTGCTCATAAAATAACTTTTTTTCAAAGCCATGCACATTCCATTTGTCTGAAACTTTTGTTTTTGAGAACGATAGATGTAGAAATCGCCAAAATATGTAATATCTGATTTTCGGGCTTCGTTCGTAAACTGCCCCTACGAAAAGTAGGGGCAGGCCCGTAGAGTTTTTTTAAAGATCTAAAAACTAAAATATTGTAACTAACTGGGTTTACTTTTGGAGAAATCTACATAAGCGTTTTCCTTGTTTTACCTTACAGTAACTGATGACTGAAATTGTACCGAGATAAGAAAAATGGGCAGTTTAAGACTGCACATCGCTACTGATAAAACTAAATTTTTGTAGCACTGAAAGGAACGAGAGTTTGTATGTATAATGATTCCAGAAGGTAGTGTTACAGAACATTGGTCTCACATGCAAAACAGAAAAACCTACGAGTAGGAGAAAGATGATTCTAGAATGAAGTGATTAATTGACACTCACTAATAATTAAATGGTAACAAATCATAATGAAGATAAAAACAATAATGATAATGATAATGATAACAAAAGTACTAGCAATGATAATTTATAGGGTCTTTGTCAAGAACCTCACTGCACTTCTAGAGGCCTATCCTGTGTGCTCCACAATAATGATCAAACTATGCTTCTTTTAATTTTTCCTGTTAATTATTATGTATTTTTTATTTTGTTGCAATTCCACTTTTGTGAGACTTTTGTTTCATACAACTAGGCATTCCGCGGTGTAGGATTTTTCACCATTCTACCATTCCGCCGTTCCATCATACGTCGAATAGGGTCACCCTGTTAACATTCCGACCTTGCTCGCCACGCAAGTTAAGCGGTTATTTTGGGCATTGGTCGCTGACTAAAATGGCAAAATGCTCTCTCTTCGAGGGAGTGAAATTTTTCTTCAAAGCTTCCACAATCAAAGGCATCAAACGAGTGGGGAACACCGAAATCGAAGACCTCTCATATGATCACGTGCTGAATCCCCAGTAACATTCGAAGCAATTCGAAGAAGTCGTCACCAAGTGTTGAACGACATAGTAAAGTCTAATAAAGTCGAGTAGTCCTCCATGAAAGCTGATCAATTTCTATTAAAAGACGACATCCACAAACGAATTTCAGTTTCGAGATATTGTTCATAAGATAACATTCTTTTATAGCCATGCACATTTGTTAGAAGCTTTTTCTAACACTCAACTAATATTTTTGTATTTCTTGCTTTGTTCTCTTGTTACAACTTACTACTAACGGGACTGGCTCAAATCTCAACTTTCAACTCTACTCAATTCAGTTCTATTCTGATTGAAAATGTTGGTCACCAGCTTATAAAGGCAATACTAAAGGTGACACAACTAGGCTGTCAATCTTCTTGTATCGTCATCGTTTCTATCTCGCAAATCAGGTTAAGTCATGGGCAACAGTTCCTGCATACTAAGTATGCGCCTTCGAGTTGTTTACGCTTTTCAAAATCATTTTATACATTTCCATTTTAACTCTGATAGAACAGAAAAAAGATTGGCAATATGAAAATTATAATTAACTTATTGGCAGAATAAGAATCATACTTGGAAAGATATGATAGGACAGAATAGCTTTAGAGGGCTAATACATAACGACAGTATAAACAGAAAATTCGGAGAAGAAAGGGCATACACAAGTAACGCCCCTAGAAAAGCTACTAACAACAAGTAATCTAATTTAAAATTCACTGCGGAAGATGAAAAAGAACAAATTGTTTACCCTTAAGGTTACCTTAAAGAAAGATGTGTTGAAGGTGTCAAATCAAAATTTAAGAACGATGAACTATTTTCTTTCAGAAAGAAAAGATAACAATTACTTTACTACCAAAGTAAAACCGCCATTTAAATAGAAAACTAGCGACTGATTATTTTTGTTAACTGAATGGCCTTTGCTAATATATGTTATTTCCATTCATTTTCTTCACGCTTGAATAAGTCTAAAAGCACACGTAATGAAGATTCTTGCTAAATTTCAATTTTTTCCTTTAACACATTGTTTATGTCGGAAACTTCTGTTGTTGAGAACATTAAATGTGAACCTCACTAAAATATGCAAAGTCTTATTTCTGAACTTCGTTCGCAAATTGCCCCTTGGAAAATTGAAGTCGGCTCGCATATGATTTTTACATATTTAAAAACTGCAATATAGCCAACAGAGTGTATATTTTCAGTTCCAGAAGCGGTGTACTTTTGGAGAAATTCAGATAAAAGTTTTCCCTGTTTTACCTTACACAAGACATGACCGAAACTGTACCGAGATAAATAATCGATTACTGCGTTAAGATTCAGATTTGTAGTCCTTTCCTCTTGCGGGGCGTCAATTGTAAGAAAGGTTCAAAAGAGCTACTTTTTAGCAAATGTTAATGTCGATGGCAAACACTTGAAGCGGATTAAAAAGATTAATATTCCACAGCCCTTACTGATCGTCCATTGTGGACACAGTGTTTAGACTGATGGCCGATGAGGAATGGGGCCAATATGAAAAAAAAAAAGACTGGGTCGAGGAATTCGGTAAAAAGAAAGTGGCAGCTGTTTTGATCGTGCAGGTTGAGCAGGTAGGCTTGTGTCTCTTTCCCGGTTAAAGTAAATTTGGTTGATAAAAGTAAATTTGGTTGATTAAAAGTAAATTTGTTTGATTAAAAGTAAATTTGGTTGATTAAAAGTAAATTTGGTTGATTGAAAGTAAATTTGGTTGATTAAAAATAAATTTGGTCGATTAAAAGTAAATTTGGTTGATTAAAAGTAAATTTGGTTGATTAAAAGTAAATATGGTTGATTAAAAGTAATTTGGTTGATTAAAAGTAAATTTGGTTAATTAAAAGTAAATTTGGTTGATTATTTGGGGTAGTCCATGGGGGTAGTCCGCAGGGTAGTTCGCGGAGTAATCCGTGGGGTAGTCCGTAGAGTAGTCCGTAGGGTAGTTCGCGGAGCGGGGGTCAGTCTTTTTAACTCTCCCGTTTTGGTGTGATGTGAAAGGATATGTACATGTGGAAGCTTCTTCTTACGTGCGAATTTCTATCCTGTTTCGATTTTGTTTCAAAGCTGGATCCTTTACATGGACTGCTCCTCCACCATCCTGGATTCCGAGGGACGGAAGTGACATACGAACAGTTCATTTTCCAGTGTTGAATGGAAGTACTAACGTGGCTCTAAGGTGGAACTACACATTGGGAAATGGGGAAGTACTGTTTGCAACCGCTTGGACCGTAGACGGAAAACAAACTGCTTCTCTATCCGCTGCTTCCCTTTTAACAATCAAGGACGATCGTTTTGCTGTCGATAAAAGTGAAGTGGCCACTTTGATTATTAAGAACGTTAGTGACATCGAAGATATCACAATTCAGTGTAAAGCTCATACAAACGAGGAAATCTGGGCTTACAATATACAATTGGAAATCACGGGTGAGCGACAGCTTTTATTGTTATTATTTATCATGTGGGTATGAAAAACATCTTTTTCGCTGGTCTGAGATAGCTACGAAAGGTTCATCCTTGACAAGTACGTTCTATATACTAGCCAACAACCACAGTGTACAGTATATTCCGGGCAAATCCCACAAAAATCTAGATAAGCTGAGTTTCTTAACTATTCCTCTATGGCTGGAGGAATTGTAATGCATCTGAACTCATACAATACATGTGTAGTATGTGTTGTGATTATGATGTAATCACAAACCTAAATTTTGAGTGGAAGTTATGGTAATGAAAGGCGTGAAGTTGTTGTCTATTACGCAGCTTTAGCTTGGTCACATGGTTGCATCCAACTTAATTCTAGTGAATTGCAAGTTCCATTATTCTTTGAAGCTGCTTTAGTTGAATGGCAACAACATTGTTTTTTTCTAATTCCACATTTAACACTAGTTAAGACGTTCAATAGCTTGAAAAATTGAACAAATTCAGCTCCAACACTGGTAATTTCCTTACACGCATATCTTGAAGGATGAAAAAAAGGTGTTACGGGTAGCAAAGGTGACTAACAGTGTTCTTAATAAAGTTGGGACCACAGAGGCAAGTCCTGATAATTGAGAAATTACAGAAAATCAAGGTTTGGATACTTGAAATTTGAGTGTTATAAGTCTGCGAGCCAAGGGGCGAGCCATGCGAGCCAAGGGGCGAGCCATGCGAGCCAAGGGGCGAGCCATGCGAGCCAAGGGGCGAGCCATGCGAGCCAAGGGGCGAGCCATGCGAGCCATGCGAGCCATGCGAGTCATGCGAGCCATGCGAGTCATAGTCAAACTGTTAAGAATTTTTATTTGCTACATTTATATTCGCATGAAAACAAGAACAAGAACAACGGAACAAGATAAGTCTGATTCACTAACGAACGAGGCTGTTAAAATTACGCGATTTACTCACCATTCTTAACGCCAATACACGGAGTTGCCCTGGAAGCACTGTTCTCTTTGCTCTTGAATGATTTTCCATGTGGATATTAATGAATGACAAGAGTCAATGGATTACCTACCACTCAACAACCCATTCTAGTAGCGGAAGGGGGTGGAGCCGTACGTTTTCGTCAGAAAACGTTTTTACTTAAGCCTTGAACCTTAATTAATTTATGTCGCATTGTTTTTATTTTGTGCGGATCCTGAGCGATTTGAATAGATAAAATTTTCTCTAAATAACAAAAATATGAAACCAAGAAAAAAATTCGTCCAATTCAGGACGGCCATTACTATGACGCAAGACTTGGCAGGACGTACAGATGTTCAGAACATTTTTCATATTTGACGCACCAGCAATAGTTCTGGCAACCGAAGCGAGATTAGGATTTTTTCTGGGAATATTTCAATTTTAAGCACTTTTGCAGCTAAATTTCAAATTAATTTCCCAGATAAAGAGAGGGTACCCTGGGAGGGAGGTTGTACCGTTTATACTCGTCCCCAGGATCATCTCCGCTTTCAAGATGGCGAGCGGACGGTTCATAACGATAGCAGTTTAGTGATAGTCGGGCGCGAAATGATCGACGACCTCCCAGACCTTGGACCAATCAAAGAAAGAAAAATACTCGCAAAAATGGCTCGCATGACTCGCATGGCTCGCACTGTGGCTCGCATGGCTCGCTGGCTCACAGATTTTGTAGACACTGAGATTTGACAGTGTAGTGTAGTAGGATGATTGAGGAAAACACATCTTCTCATATCAATCTAATATTTTGCCAGCGAAGTACATGTGCAAGTAGTTGAGGGAAATATATACTCCATTCAGTCACCAGCAAAATATGTTTAGTGAAACCAGATTCAACAGAATGAAAATCTGAGGCAGAAAACTGAAAACTGAATTTTCCTTAGGATTCAAACATTAAGCAATTATTGGATGAGGTTGAGCATACTATTGTGAGTCATCAAAAGGTCTGAGTTATCTGCCAAAGCCAAAGGCTGAGGCAGACATCACAAACACAAGATTTTGATAATTCATGGTATCATGCAAAAACCGGAGTAAATAACTGTTTTATGATGCATTTTACTAAAACGTTGATGAAGAAGATACTTATCTGATTTGTACATGCCTTTTGTCATCAGTTGTGGATGAAAAGCCTTATTTTACCATTTTAATTCAACACACCTTGCTAGAAATACTTCGTTTGCCTCGGCAAATTCTGGGTCTTTGATAATGTCAGTTACTCTTTCCTTGAAATGCCTTTTGAGTCCAAATGGTAAAAAAGTCATTGAACTTTTCGAGTACAGGCTCCTATCACTTTTTTTTAAGGCCAGCATAAACTTCTTCGGAACACTGAGAAAAGCTGTTTTATCTTGTTGCTCCTTCAGGTTCTTCTCCCTCAAATAATTACTCATTCAGAATTTGTTCACTCGTTTTTGTTGTCTTCTTGGTGTTTTTGGAATCTTTTTTCTTAATAAAAACTTCTGATTCCCACTTGGAAACAGAGGGGAAGCGTTTAGCCATTTTTCTGAAAGTTTGACGACACTTCACAGACCAGGGGCTTGGAAACTAGGCAGACTTTGAACTCAATATGATACAGATGTTGGGTTATAATGTCAACTTCACGTGCTACTATAGTTCGATTGAATGCTCTCAACCAATCAGATGTTTCATAGTAAGTCTTGTGAATACTAATCGCTACTATGAGTTTTGGCAGGCAGCTTCCATGAAGAAAAACATTTTCAACTGTGTTGAAAAAAACAGCACCAAGTTCAAATATGTGTCATGGTTACATTTTTTTTATTTTCAGTTCCACCAAAGATTACTTCATATACTCATAACAAGACTGTAGACGAGGGTTCTAAATTAGATTTGTACTGCAATACAACTGGTAAACCAGCCCCAAGCATCACCTAGACCACAGTGTTAGAGAATGGTACTAAAAACAACTTGAAAGTGTTGTTTGTTGGAAATCCCTGGAATATTGCAAACATCACAAGAAATTATACTGGAACATACCGCTGTACAGCTGACAATGGGATTGGAAGTCCAGTCAATCGTACAATCTCTGTCAATGTAGTTTGTGAGTACACCTTGTACCTCCAGCTATTTTTAATCCTTTTCATCTTGCCTTATTAATGTAAACTTGTTGTATGCACAAGTAAAGTATTATGCCCATACAGTTTTAATACAATTTTTTTAGGGATTAGCATGAGCTTCTTTGAATTATGGTAGTTAGACTTATCTATAAAGCTGGCCCCTAATTTCAGATTTTGTATGAATATTGTACTAATAAGGAAGTACAGAATGCTTGACCGTATCAAGAAATGGTCTATTGTTCTGGCTCAACTTCTCACATTAAGTATTAAACAATAGTCCTTTTGTTCTGTGTATCCTTGAGAGACGTTGGCTGAAGCGATGCGAAAAAGTACGCGACCAATCGAAAAAAAAACTTTGGCATGATAATTTAGATACATTGGGGGAGTCAGGGTAGCTTATATTTGCACTCGACAGTTAAACTGTCACCGGAGTACCCCAGGGGAAAATTTACCGCTGATCCATCTGCTTTGGAGTGGATAGGGTAAATTTGTCTCGTCAAGTCAATTCTCAATGATCAATTCTCGATGGTCTACTCCTTCTGAGAGGTCTAAGTTTCACAGGACTGACAATGCATTCTCTGATGTTAGAAACATTGAGTGAAATGACTTTATTAGTTAATATTTCAATTCCAAAATAACTTGTGTACCATTCTGTTCCAATGAAATCAAATGCACATCAACTCAAAGAGGCACTGCTGGTCAAATTGTTTTCAGGAATATTGAGAAACTTCATAGAGAGTTAAATGATATTTAGATAAATTCAATGCTTATGATAAATTTGCCTTATTCAACCCAACAGTCAATTATAACATAGCGCGCGCGCTAGTCCTATCTAATTCCTATTGCGTCGACATGAACAAAATCTTTATGTACGCACGGCCGTGCTCAATAAAATGACGTGTGCAGTTTCAAAATAGCTACAAAAATTTCCGTCGTGTGATTTCCTTAAGTTAAAGTTTCGGAGAGCGATATCAGTAAATGGAAGACCAACCAAACTTTTCTTTGGCTTTTGACCTTCCCGCAAGGAGTCAAGCCAACAAGCACAACGAAAACGAAACCCAACAGGCCCGTTTCCCGAATTTATCGGAACATGAGCTGGAGAAAATTTTAGCTGAAAGACATTCAGCAAGAACTAAGAAGAATACAAATTGGTCTGTGGCGACCTTTAAAGGTAAACGTCTCAGTTTATGAGGTTTTTTGGTTACATTTGTTAACTCCATCGAAAACCATTTAACTACAAAATCAACAAAATAATCGGAGACGCCAACATTTTCGGTCAACTTTCATTTCAAAAAACATTTCAAAAACGTTGTTCAGCGCCCAAATTGTTTTTGGTATGTTATAAAAGAATTGTTTCATGCTTTTAGCTGTGCGTATATGATGCACCTTGGGAAGTTTGGAGAGCACTCAAGAAGCTAGAGTTGCTCTCGGCTGCGCCTCGAGCAACTCTTACGATTCTCTCGTGCTCTCCAAACTTCCCACGAGAATCCATAACTCGATATACGCACGCTAAGCATGAAACAATTCTTAACTAAAAGAACTTCAAAAATATCTCAATCGTCATAATCTTGCACATGGTGGTAACAATGAATATAGAAATGGTGACCGCCAAATACAGGTTGAATACAGTTCCGCTGATAAAGGGCATTGCAAAAAATGATAAACGAAGCCACTTTACGCCATAATTGACCATTTAATGTACAGACTCTCGCTTGAAAATACTACTTACTTTGATTTTGGGAAAGAAACATGGATTATTCTCAGTATTATTTGACGTATATGTGCACGATCCTTCGCAGTAAAGCACTATTTAAGCAATAGTGAAAATCAGACCTGAAAAAAATTCAGGCCTGTACGGGATTCGAACCACTGACCTCTGCGATACTAGTGCAGCGCTCTACCAAGTGAGCTAACAAGCCAACTGGGACTACTACGTTTCATAACCGCAGTTCATATATATGTATTTCATATATATTTGTTAGTATTATTTGAGTAGTTCTGCTTTCACTGGAGGACAATAAAAACAGGGAGTTAGAACTAAGTAAATGTTAACTGCGACCGCCTGGTCATGATGATTGCTAAATAGAGGTGCAAATTGCAGTGATCGAGGGAAGGCAAATGCGGGACTTTTATCACAACTGACCACTTAATGTAATGTCGCTTAATACAGGTTCGACTGTAGTTGCCACTCTTTCTTATGTAAAAAGAAAAGGGACAAGAACAAGGGAGGAATGTTTTAGTGTGAAGGGTGAGAGAAATGACGCAGTGTGCAAGACTAGCCGAGTTTCGATTTTCTTTTAATTCGATTGTAAACCGATCCTTGAATAGTAGCCATGGATGTAGTAATAACACAGAAATGCTGAGTTCGCGCGTGTGTGGTTACCAAAAACAAACCATCCCGCTTGTTACTGACATCAAGGTTCACTACACTCAGCGCACTCCCTCACGGCATGTGTAATTCTCTATGTAACCTTTTTGTGTTTAGATAAACCATTGGCCAACTCCTTAAAGAGAAGAACTGTTTCAGAAGGAGAACACGTAAAGATTTCTTGCCTTCAAGACAGTGGAAACCCCTCGGCTGCTATCACGTGGTACAAAGGAAATGACACCAGCGGCGATAAAACGACCAACAGCACAACGCTGGAGTTCCAAAATGCTGCCTCAAGTGACGAAGGATGGTATACCTGTTTTGCTACAAACGGCATAGAGAATGTATCTGCAACATTTTTCTTAAGTGTCGGTAAGCTTTATGGGTAAATGAACCAGCAATATGAATTATGACGCTGATTCAGGCATCCCACACCATCGCGCCATTGCATCACTAGTCCATTGCTAACAACCTTTGTCACATTATTTAAACCACAAAAGTGTATGATTTTTTCATAGGGTAGAGAAATGACTATTTATGAGGGGAAGGTGCAGATTTTTAAACTAGAAGGGTTTAATTTTACAGGGGGATATTCACAGATGAGATGTATTTGTTCTTGTAGGAAAATAATAACAAAAACTTAGCTTCAGGAGTTAAACACAATTCAAGGACTTACCGAGAGTGAAAACGATACCGGTATGAATAAATTAACTTCCATTCAGAGAAAAAGCATTGTCCACGAACAGGAGAGGAGGGTTTTTACAATTACTATTATAGTTTTATGATTAAAGTGATAAACACCTCATTGTCTTCATACTCAAGTTTCACTAAGAAAAATACATTAATAGTAGTTTTTCCGCTAAAACGGAAATGCAGTGCTTGTTGATTTTACAAGAATATAGCTTGACCATATCAAATGAAAGTAGACGCAAGGATCGTACGTGCATCTAATGCTTGAAGTGGTTTGTATACTGTGTCGGTTTAAGGAATTAAGCTGAAATGGTGACAATGTATTTCTCTTCATACCACAGTACAAAAAACATCCCCAGCACCAACAACAGAGCCAAGTACAGCCTCCAATTTATGCTCAGAAGCGCCCTCAGGTAAACATGCTCTACGTATGATGGACGATCCTCGCAGTAGATAGCGCTATTTAGGCAATAGCGAAAATCAGACCTGAAAAAAATCAGGCCTGTACGGGACTCGAACCACTGACCTCTGCGATACTAATGCAGCGCTCTACCAATTGAGCTAACAAGCCAACTGGGAGCAGGCCGTTAAGTTGATTCGTAATAAACCCGTGAAAGTGATAAATGAGATACAATGAATATATGAAGTTCATATATTTTTGAACTGCGGTATTAGATACGTATGATGGACGATCCTCGCAGTAGATAGCGCTATTTAGAAAAAATATATATATATATATGAACTTCATATATTCATTGTATCTCATTTATCACTTTCACGGGTTTATTACGAATCAACTTAACGGCCTGCTCTCAGTTGGGTTGTTAGCTCAATTGGTAGAGCACTGCACTAGTATCGCAGAGGTCAGTGGTTCGAATCCCGGACAGGCATGAATTTTTTTCAGGTCTGATTTTCGCTGTTGCCTAAATAGCGCTATCTACTGCGAGGATCGTCCATCATACGTATATAATACCGCAGTTCAAAAATATATGAACTTCATATATTCATTGTATCTCAATACATGCTCTATAAACCATTCAGTTACTCCCGTCAGGCAATGGGCCCGGGATTTCAGTTCAGCACATGAAGTTTTTTTACTCTCAGTGGTTCTAGAAAGGCGCTTCTTTTGGGGATCAAGTTTTGGAGATAGATGTGTCGGTGGTTCATTCATGCTTTTTGAATGATGTGAAATGGATTATGATTTTCGTCTTTGGGCTTTAAAAAGTTCCTGACACCCCTCACTAATCGCGTATGCATTTGTACTTACTACCAAGCCACACGTGACATGCAAAACTGAGAAGATTTTGATAACTTTAACCTGTACATTATCTGCTGAAATGATTGCCTCTTCAAGACTTTGATATATCTTCTTTCCTTTTTGGGAAATTTTCATTGAAGCTGTGTAGATTTTTTCAAGGAGAAGTCACTTTATTTTTTTTCTAACATTTTGTTGGTCATAGCAAACAAGTTTCGCGGAAGTGCTACCGTAGAAGCAGATTGTAAGAACAGATCACAAGTTGCCGCAAAGTTGGTTCATCAAGTAAGTCATCTTAATGGAATAAAAGTTCAATTCATAAAATAGCCTAGCTCATGAAAAAAGCACATGAAAGTGACTGACAACATTTACGGTGTTGGGTATTAGTGCCAGCCTGCCTGCTGATGGGAGTGCTAGAAGGGTGCGGCATATTTTGTATAATTTTTTCCTTTTCCGGTAGAAATTTTATCTAGAAAGTGATGAGAGTAGTGTTAATGTTACGACACTGAGTGATACAAAATTAACGCTTTCCCACCAATTTCGACTTATGGTCACCGCGAAGAAGTCTCTTCAGTTTTCGCCAATCACTTCTAAAATTCGGATGTTAAACAATCTGCGACAGTCTTCACTGTCACAAGGGAGTCGAGATTTCGCTCTCAGCAAAGACCTTACAAGTAGAGTCATCTCGACGGGTGATGTTTTACTGTCAGAGGCATTTAAATCCAAATGAATAGCTAATGAAAATGCAGTGGGCGTATTGTGGCTTGTACGATTCAAAAGCTTATTAATTCCTAGTTACAGCCATGTCCCCCTACCCCCCTGCAAGGGTAAATTACCAAACAAAACTTTTCGGACTATGTACCCCTTCAACGGACCGACTGCATTCGTTCGATTAAGAGGACAACCAAGCGAAAGATACAGAAATAGAAATAGAACCATGTAAGTTGTTGGGTCATAACTTGGTGAATTTGAATTTTTTTTTTTATTCTTCTAGTTTGTTGAACTACTCAAGAATGAAGATTCTGAACTTGGCAAAAGCTGTGGTACCAGGTGATGGGTTTTTATAAAATTATTTGTTAGTTACTTTAAGTGACAAACCCTTGTACAGACTGAACGAACAAGGAGTCCGGCGCACGGTTTTCGAGAGAGAGTTAAAATGGTACACTCTGAAGCCAATGGGCTCGTAAATCTACAGATGTTTTACGAAGAGATTATTTCGTAGAAAGCTCAGTGACGTGCTTTGTATACTGCGCATTCTACATGTATGCTATTGCTTGGTCATCTGAGCGGGCTACTAAAAGTACTCATCCAATCTTAAGTAGTCGATGACCTACAAGGCAAGCGTGTGTCCAGTTGTCGCAAATGGAAGTGTTTAAAGTGCCTATGACATCAACACGATTTTCACTCCAACTAAAAATATAGTATCTCTATTATACATCTACCGAAAACAAAGTCTGTCTAAAATATTTTTACCCCTAAAATTTTAGCTCAAAGTTGGCCTTTTTCGATCAAATAGTGGTCGGAGACTGGGATCGAGTTTCTTTGTCGATATGACGTCATCTTGTGTACCCAAGAGTTTTGAAGCCATTCGTTGCAGCATAGTGACGACCAGAGAAAACAGCTCACAATATTTTCCACCTTTTACCTTCGTTCTCTAACTCTGTGTTGTGTTTTCCGCCATGATGGTTTGAATTCCAGCAAGCTGTGGTACACAAGATGACGTCACGAGGCCTGTTTTGGCCGCGCGATTTGATACCACTTTTTACTAAGAAAATTGTAAAATTCAGAGAGCTATAAACTCTTCAATTTTTATGATTTGCGGATGAAATTTTTTCTTATTGCTTTTTAAGACTTGTAGTTTTTATTTAAGTTAAAATATCGTTGGTGTCATAGGCACTTTAAAGTCATTGTAGAGTGTTTATCTATTGATTTCATAAATTTCAAAGTTCCCTGCCAGAGATTAGTTATTTGGATCATGGTTCAGCTTTTCTGGCAACTCGCCAATCAAATATCTGATACTACAAAATTTCCTGAGGAGCACGCTCCCCTCCATACTGCTTGTGGTGTTCAACAAAGCCAATTCTGCGTCATTTTTCAACAATCCTGGTTAATTTGGCAAATAAACGACTGAACTATTTGAGAGCCTGCGTATTAGACCTGGCCCCCACAGTTTACTTACCACTGACATTCGTTTCCGCAGTTGTGGCAGTGTGGTAGTAGATTTCATTTTGAAGTTCAGGAAAGCCGTAGACGCTGCCCGTGTAGTAACTATACTGAAAGAGGCAGCTGAGCAAGACCGGTTTAATGGATTGAAAGTCTATCCTGATTCCATAAGTCAAATTTCTTCCACAACCACGTTATCAGTCAATACAGTGAGGCCATATTTAGAAGGTAAAATAAAAGATTTACTAAGTGACGTCAAAGAGCGTTTTCTTCAGATTATGAAAGGCGTTTGAATGAACAACATTGAAGCCCTTGATTGACGTATGTGTCTGCCATTTAGATTTATCAAACACAATTCCCTGATAGACTCTTTTCTTAACCTCTTGCACATCTCAAGATGGGAAATAACTTTGAAATGTAAAGAGAAAAGAGCAGCTCAAACCATGGAATCGACAACCAAAAAAAAAAAAACGTTTCTCATACCTATCTCTTTACCTTATACTTGTCAGTTGTTTTAGACTTAAAACAGCTTGTGTGATCATATGTGTTTAGGTATGTCGCTTACGTTGATTAGTAAATGTACTTCTCTTGTCCTTTAGAACGATGCCATAAGTCATTTTGGATAAAGGAAAACTGTGAAAGTAAGGTTCTAAGTAACTTTACATTCTCTTGATAATTAGCATGGCTAGTAGTTGAAGATGTTTTATGGTGCAGTGTTTTGTAGTTTTTGGGCCCCTGAGTGCTCTTATTTTGTCTTAAAAGTGTCCAATAAACTGGTGACGAATAAGCGGGTGGTGACGTAGGAAAATGTGAAAACTTCGTCGGAGCGAAGGGCTAACGCTCGAAACGTCAGCTTTTGTAATCGTTACGGTGGCCAATTTACCATTTCAACTTTGTTGATATATCCAAGTTATTTCTACGTCACAGCTTTGTAACATGATTGTTTTGGCCACGCGATAATTTAGACACCTTTTTGGTTGCCAAATCGTACTTTCAATGCGTAAAAGATGGTCAAGGAGAAATCGATAGGCGCTTAAGTCTATCATCTCAGACTTAGTTTAAGTTTAAGTTTAATTCATTCGCCACAGGAATGGCAGGAGAAAGGAACAGAACTTTCGTTCCAATTGACACCTAACCCCTTTTTTACCCACCCATCCCATCCCGGGGAGGACATCCATCACACAGTAATCTCGTGTGTGGGAAATTAACGTCTCCTACCCCAACCCTGCAGGAGACGGGACCTCCATTTATCGTCCCTATCCGAGAAGACTAGAAAGCCTAACCATTTGCAGATATTATTACAAAGGCAGCACTTTTTTCTCAGTTAATTAAAGACCCTGAGTGTTGATCCGGCCGGATTTGAACTCACGACCTCCCGCACAACAGTCCGGCGCACTACCAATTGAGCTAACCGGGAGGCGGTTAGAATACAATTATTAACCAGAAAACGCAGTTAAAAAAAGAAAAAGTTCGTGTCACAGGCAATTTGAAGAGTTTGAAATGAAGTGATTACATTTTAATCACAAGAGCGCATCTGATGAATCTCCTTTTTATTTTGCCATTCACAATTCTCAAAACTATGATACAAGTTGATTTTCTGTGGTTCCTTTGGTTTATCAGAAAATATGCTTGCAATTGGCCTTGTCATTGGTTTAGCCGCTGGGGTGCTTTGCGGTTGTTTTCTATTTATATGGTGGGTGCATAAGAAAAGGAATTGTAAAAAAGACAACAAAGGTGGGTGGAATTTGTGTCTGTAAACAAGTGCTTCCGTTTATTTTACTGCAAACTGCAACTATGATGCATACATTTCTCATTTAGAGTTGCACTGGTCTGTAATCTCAGTTTGGAGCAGCCCCATAGAAAAAAAAAAAACTGAATGTGGCAAGGTGTAAGATGTGATGATTAAGTCATTATCTTAAGTTAGTTGTGGTTCATTATCTGTCTCAGGTGTTTCTCTTCCTTTTCGGTGAAGCTTTTTGTTGTTGCTTTTGTTGTGTGACGATACGTTCTAGGATAACTTAAAGTTTTTTGCTTACGATTAACGACCCGCTTAGTTGGTCCCCCCCTCTGTGAGTAGACCGTTATTATCTAAAGTAAATAAACCTTTCAATTCTGAACTACATTTGGAATCCTTTTAAGCATAAAAAAAAGTCATAATTATATATAGATTGTTGACAGGTTGTCCACATTAAACAAATCATGTGTAAAGTTAACTTGTTATCTCCAATGCGAGTTAGCCCAATTCATACTGCTAACCTTTTTCGTCCCTTTGACCTTATAGTTCTTTGTCGGTATTGAATTCATGTTTGACGGTTCTTTTCTTTTCTTTTTTACTACAAGAAGCTGTTTCTCCTGGAGACGTTGGACTACTGTAAGGACCTCTATAATTTGTTTTTCAGTGTTAGATGTTGTCATCATGATGAATTTTAGCTTCCGTGGTCATGAATTGCATTTCGGTTCCTTCTGTTTAACGTTTAGAGCGTCTAACTCCAAATAGACATGATGATTTTCTTGGTTAGCGTGAATCGTGAAAATAACACAATTGAAATACCCCGCTTTATTAAAGGTACTCATCTGTACTAATGCGCACTCCTCTTTCAGTTCCAGTAATTACAGCTCGTTGTCAGACGGTGTACAATGTGATTACGATACGTCAGGACCGCAGCCTCCAAAGAACCATCACGTTGAACAGCAGCAGGGAGCAGTGGGTAGTGAAGCAATATCTACATATGCTGTGGTAGACAAATCCGGGAAGAAAGTCAAGAAGAAAACCAATAAAGCTACTGAGCAGAGGCCTGTTGCCGATCAGGATGCTGTAGTGGACGAGTCAAAGAAGAAAAATAAAAACGAAGCGGGTAACACCTGCGCTGAAATCGATATGTCAAAGAAATCAACAAAGGTTTGCCGACCACCGGTCTTGCTTTAGTTGTTGATTTGCTAATCAGGTCTACTAAGTGCTTTGTTTACATTTGTTTTGTTTTGCTAGATGACGGGTAGCCCTACAGTGTGCATAATTTTCTACTTTCTTTCATCTCCCTCTGAAGTTTCAAGTTCAATTTTTGTTTTCCTCCAATTCCCACAATTTCCTGTGATTTTAAATAGACCTCCACTCATCTTGTGGGAGGTAGAGATAGCAAATCTTTTCGAGGGGTTTGACATTAGCAATTTTTTTTTATTCCACAGAAGCCAAAGCCCGGTGAAATTCTTTACGCTGATTTGGGTGAATTTCATCAGATGAAGAAAATGCATGAAGTATCCACCTCCCCCGAAACCCTGCCGCCAATTAAACGGCCGGAGGCTTTTGCTAAAACACAGTATGCTGAAATTACCCAATACCTGAAGGGGAACCCTGAAGACCTAGGCGCTGAGCTTCTCAAAGACAGTATCACTCCAGCTGTCACTAATACTGCTACTGGCAGCAAGGTGGAATCCTCAGCTGGAAACACAGGTGATAGTGCAGAGGCAACTATCGAGACAGGAGTTTAGTCTTAACCGAGGTTGTAAAACATAAAAGCAGCTGTAGTTTGTTTCAGAAGACAATAGTAATTGTAACCTCAGCGGTTAATTCTCACGCTTCCAAGTTATTTTCTCGTAAGCTTGAAGATTTTGTTGTAATGTAGGATAGATTTGCTTGATATATTTTTATAACACTGTTAGAGTTTAGTACTGCTTCGTTAAAACAAGTATTTCGTGTTTTTTTTTTTTATTTTAAAGTCTTACCGTACGGTTTTTGGCTTTGCTAATCATTGCTTATATATTTTTGTAATTTAAGATGAGAACGTCAATATTTTTTGCATATAATCTGTTTCGTAACATAGTTTACACATAGATAGATTAGGTATACCAATATACCGGAATGGTAGCCTTTTTACAAAACTAGCTCATACAACTTGCAGCTCGGTTGTAGGTACTTTCCTTAAATTCTTGCAAGTATAAGTAATTTACTTCGTAACGACCACAAACGTTTAACGACGTAAATTTTTCAATTTTGGTAGGAAAAACTTTTTAACACTGTTAGTTTTAAAACGCCCCCTGCTTTTACGACATTTTTCAGTAACAATCGATAGCTCTAGTCTCAGTTAAACGTGCTCAAATGTACCACGCATTAATTAGGAACTTGCAGATTCGTGCTTCTCGAAGCTAAATTCGTGTTTTTATGAAATTAATTAACACTTCAAAAATGTAGGATTATACCTTTCAAGTAACGCCCCAAGATATAATCACGTATGCGCGTGTCTTAAAAGGCAACTCGTGATAACCGTACAGTCAGTTATTTCGCAACCGCTACGATCGTAGGATCAATCAGTTGCATGCTAAAGGCTACCTTTCGACTACTATTAGCGATATTTTCTGCTATCATCTGTGCAAGTCGTCACCAAAGTAAGTTTAAGTACTTTAATTGTCTTTATCGCCAAATGACTCGTCTTTTAAGGTCTAGGTGTTGTCACGCTACGAAACCAAATTTGTCTATAAGCTTTCTCTGACTCGTCTCTTTTGCGTTGTTAAGCACCAATTAATTGTCTGTAATGTGACTATGTAGGCATTGCTATCTTAGCTGAAATGTATGCAATCATCGTTTTCAGTTCGAACCAGCACAACGATGGTCTGCACGATGATAGGCTGTACTACGTTAGACTACGCTACTTCGTTCTACTCACTGTCGCGACTACGAACTTTGAACTGTAATTAAACGTGTGTCAATTATTTTTACAAGCTGAGTTCGAATGGTCTATCGCCTCGCACATCGCTACCCCTGTTCTTGTTAAGTTTCTGAATAAGACGCAACCCTTAGGATCTTGACATTTACAAACACACGTAGTCAAAAATTGCAAGGGGAAGATGTGGTTATTATATGACACAAGCCAATAAACGTAGAATTTTTTCTAAGAAAAAAAAAAAAAAACCGTTTCGGTAACGTCAATCACCGTAGGCACCAGGGGCACCTCAGTTATTTTAAAGGACCAAGCTCAACCAGTGTGCTTTGCGCGCAAATGTCATTGTTATTATCCGGGAACTCGATGCGTTTTCTCACACACCGAGTGGTAACGGAAAAGAAGGCCACAGCAGCAGTAGCATTTGCCAATATGCAAAAATATGACTAGCTTACTATCACTCAGAGAAAAACTAAATCGCCATGGTGGAACAGAACCAAACACAAAATAGACGAATAAACCAAGAACTCGATACTTTTTATCACAAACCGAACGGAATTAAACGGCAAAGAATACCGCAGTGACAGTGACTTTTGACGATCATGACTAAAACACCACACGAGTACATACGGGTAACATACGACTAACATACGAGTAACATACGGAACAAACGGATACATACGAATACATACGACTAACATACGAGTAACATACGGGTAACATACGGATACATACGAATACATACCAGTAAAAAAATACGAATACGATTAAAATTCATACGAGTAAATTTGTATGCAAAGTGACGACAACTTAAGTAAAATGTAACATGAGAGAGCAAGAGATAATTGATATTTACTCGTCATGCATTACTTCCCCGACTAAGGAAAGATTTCGTTACAAGAGCAAAGATCCCTGATATTAAACTGGTGGCCTGGGGTCATGCCACTGGTAGTTACACCTACATAACGATTCCTTTCTTAACTGTGTCATTTGTAAATCAGTATTACGCTCTTCAATCTGTTCAGTGCACAGCAAAGACTGAACGCGTGAAGACCATCCACTGCGCGATAGGCCAATCAGTTTGCGCACATCGGATTACCTGGCATGACACCAGGCCACCGGTTTAATATCAAAGATCTGTGCTCTTGTAACGCCATCTTTTCTTAGTCGGGTAAGTAATGCGTGACGAGAAAATATCAAATATCTTTTGCTCTCTCATGTTATATTTTACTTAAGCTGTCATTACTTTTCACAAAAATTTACTTGCATGAATTTTAATCGTATTTTTTTACCCGTATGTATTCGTATGTATTCGTATGTACCCGTATGTTACTTGTATGCTGGTCGTATGTTAGTCGTATGTATTCGTATGTATCCGTATGTTCCGTATCTTACTCGTATGTTACCCGTATGCACTCGTGTGATGTTTAAGTCATAATCGCTTTTGACAATATTTTCATGACAAAAATAGAAAAAGGGTATCATCACTCAGAGCACAACTAAATCACTACTTTGGCATATTGACGACGTTTTCTGTCTGTGGAGCAGGACCAAAGACAGACAGAAGAAGTTGTCAGACGACCAAACAGCTACATTCTGTCAAGAGACTATTTTACACTGATTCTGTAAATGTACCACGATACAATCACTATTCACGGCTGAAATATCACATAAAAATGTACGAAAGCGAGAGGCTTAACAGGAAATCGATCCTTCACGTCCAAACGCATTACAAAGAGACGAAGACCTTCGAATACTTGAATTTTTATTGGGGTCATTCATCAGGCGCGAAGAAAGGATTCGTAAGAGGAGAATCGCTACGCCTTCTCTGAATAAATTCGTTCGATAAAAACTCATGATGTTTCAAAATATTCATAAAGAATGTGGGACTTCAAGATGACATTTAAGAGAAACGTATCTCTGAATTTGTCTCGCAGCAAATGAAAGGTTACTCAAAAACCATACATGGGATTAGCCTAGAGATCGATTGTAAACGTTCCCCCGTCCGTCGGTCACCCAAGACTGTGAGGAGCTCTCTATTTGACTTTCCACCGAAATACTGTGTAGCAGGGCTTCTGCAAACTCTATGCTCGTTTACTTGCCAAATTCCAAGCACGTACTTTGCCTATTCCATGATTTTGAATTGATCTGGTCGGCCATGTAATACGGCGGCTTTTCGTCGCGTAGGACGATCTTTATTCGATGGCTTCCTTACAGCGAACGCGTAATGAAACGTCAAAAATAAGTAGTTAATAGATGTTAGTCACATGAAGAAACCATATGAAGGTATAAAAAAGCCGGCTCTCGATTAAGATTCATTCGAATAGTGTTACACACACGGTAGGTTTTCTTTTTCTGCAATACAGAAAATACTGAGAAAGGCCACCACTCTCGCAATGCATCCTTGTTGAGCGTGGCCCTTTAAGAGTGTTCTTCAGGTCTGAGGCTTAGATCCTCGACCACCAGCAGAGCCGTCAGGTGCTCTACAACTTGAGCTAACTAGGCAGCGAGTAGAGTGTTGACAACAACCAAATTAAACATACGTAAAGGGCCTTTGACACGATCTTTTTTTTTTTCCGTTTTCCAGTTGGTAGCTGTATTTAAAATTTGAAATAATCGACCTAGCACCTTGCGAGTTCTCCTTGACCATTTTTCTGCGCATTGAAAGTACGATTTGGCGGCCCAAAAGGGTTCACGTTTGGCTTCGCGGCCAAAAGGATCACGTTGTATAGCTGTGAGGTGGAAAACTGTAAAGACACGTCGGCAGTTATGTTTGAGGAAGGGGAAATCAAGAATGGGACGAACGTATTAAGTGCTCGTAAAATAGATTATATACACCGGGTAATTCTACAAATTACTTTTCAAATGATGTATACCGAAAACAAAGCTATTTCCATATTCGCTTGCCACAAGATCTATCACTACTGCACTTAGTGCAGTTTGGCAATTTTCAATAAAATTTTTACAGAAATAAGTAAACGCCAAGAACTCTAAAAGCACAATTCATTGTTCTTGTGAAGGTGGAATGTTTTTCTTTAATGCGCTTCAAACTTCAGTTGCCTCCCCACTTCTTCTTTCTTACTTATTTTTTTAAAATGGTCAGCATTTTTTTTTGTTTATGTCAATCTGCTTCAGCTCTCAGTTTGTTTGTTTGTCAGGTTTTTCTTTTTCTTTTTTAGCTCCTTTTGGTAATTTTGGTAATAGATGTAAGGTGACTATTTTTCTAGCATGCTCGTGAAGAGATTTTTTGAAATTCCAATTTTCACTATTCGCCATGTGACTGTTAAGCAGTCTGCATACTGTGGCATCTACTTCGTTGGGCTGAAATGCGATCAGATTAAAGGATCACATACACACTAGCTTCAAACATTTCATTTCCGTGCATGTGTGTTGTGTTAATTGCAAACAATTAGCAGACGTGAAACGTCAATCAGTGATAACTATAGCTGATTTCTGTTTAGAGAGTTAGTTTGTTTCCTGGGTAAAATAGCTGATTAATTAGTTCTAACATGACATAACCTTCGTTGTTCTTTCGGGATTAAAAGACTGACAAATGCCCTTTGCATGGTTTTCATTTCACACATTGATAATTAGTCAGAAAGGTTTAAGTTACTGGTTTTTCTGCTCTGTAATATAGTGTGTGGTTTTTTAACCTTATATCATATTTAACATGTAATCTATTAATAACCATTGACGGTAAGTGGACATGTGTAGCAGACACGTATGAAAGACCTTCTCCTAATTGAGGACTGAAAAGTCACTTTTTACATTGCCATTGTGCAAATACAGGTGTCGAGTAATCACTCGCTAATCAAACCACTGATGACGCAGTCAACCAATCAAAACATAGGTTCAGTCTACTTTGGACAATTACCACAAGCCTCCCATGAAAATTCACAAAAACTTCGTTTTGGTTTCATTACTAGAACTCTTGGGTTGTTCTGCTGGTTAAAGCTGGCTGCCACAGTGTTCAGTTTTATTCCATTCTTTTCTTTTTCAGCATAATGCTTTTTCTTGGTCTGAATGATACAATACTTATTGATTCTTAATGACTACCACATATCACATATTATTAAAAACTGGATCATTGGATAATGCAATTTTAAGACTTTTTTATTGGCTTAGCCATTATGGTATATTAGCCAATATACCATAATCTACAAATATGGTATGCGTAAGCGTCAGCACAAAAATCAAAAGGGAGCTAAAAAATTTAATAAAATTTAATAATTTAATTTTACGTTTTTAATAAAACAATTATTCCACTCGCGCTTGTTGGATATGAGGTGATTATAGCCAGCTCGGCGCACGCGCCTCGTTGGCTATCTATCATCTCATATCCAACGCGCGCTCGAAGAATAATTGTGAATTAACTGTGTGGTCTAGTTAATGAGTGGTGTTTTTTATACTTAAATCACTCTTTTTGGAGAAGCCAAGAGAGCTTAAATGTGTGGTATGTGCCTTAAGGACAGACACCGTCCGTAACACTGTTTTGGTAATGAACAGTTACTGTGCTTAAACCTTTAAGGTTTTCAAACGGCGATAACCAGGAGAGTTAATCCATCGGAAGTGTTAATATGAACACACCTGCACATTGTCATGGAATACTTAAATATCTACAGGTATACAATGCTCAGTTTGATGCAGATTGGTGCTTTCAATGTCTACATGCCGTTTGTACCACGCTTTCATTTTTTCTTTTGGTTACTTATTGAAACTTTTTACCATATCAAGATATGTACCCAGCTGTAGCGCTCATTAATCGCTGAAATCTTATACACGTCATTGTGTAACTCTTAAAGCTGAAGTTTTTAACATCAAAGTTAAAATATCTAAACACTTTCACGACATACATTGAAAGGAATGCAGCGGCGCTTTTGTTCTTCCTTTGCAGTATTGCTTTAAACCTTCAGTTATCTCGAAGGAGAATTGTTATTATTTTTTTTTTCACCAAACCTTAGCAAAATTAGATACAAGGTGAAAAATAAAGTAAAAGATATAAAATTTTCAAGGAAAGAAAAAACCAAAATACAAAATTACACCATTTAAATTAAGTCACCTTGTACATAGGAAAGAGTATAATTGCTGGGCAGCGAGCGTAGCGAGCGAGCAGCATCACAATCGGGATTGGAAAAGAATATAGGGAATGCGAATTCTCAAACTCATCACTTTTTATCAGAATGCATTGCAGCTTTTAACCATCTGAGACTCGGATTTTTTTCCTATCAAATTGTTGTTTCACGGTTTCATCTTCACATGACCACCTAACTATTAGCGTTGATAGAGGTAAGACAGAAAGGTAAGAAAGGGCGCCAAGTTGTAATTTCAGAGAGCTCCACTATCGCTACCTGCCCTGTCAACATTTTCAGGCGTCATTTATCAGAGGTTGAAAAGCGTCCAGTTGGGGCAGGCCGTTATGTCTTTAGGGCCTTGTACAAGTTTAAATTAGGTCACTGACTAGTATCTGTTAACAAGCGGCTAAGTTACTCATGTATAAGAGATTACTTCAAATCTTGCTTTAGGGATATTGTTCCAGATATTTCTCTATTCAGCACACCTTCCGTAAGAGCCAGTGGTGCTTCTGCTGCAGCTAATGCTGGTGTTCCCGACAGACTCTTTCAGAGGCACGGGTGCTGGACATCTGTTTCCGCTAAAAATGGCTATATTAATGATAGTTTGAGTTCACGTTTGTCAGTGTTAAAAAAGTTAGGTATTTAGTTCTGTAGCGTTTACTTTTGACTTCCTATTCCCTTTCTTTGGCTCTAGTAGAATGCTTATACTACAAGGCTGGCTACCTCATCCTAAATAAACTTTCACATTGAATATCTCGCCTGAGTGTAGTCAGAATTCTATCCCACCAAGAACAGATATCTTGGATCATGACATAGTGCGGTTTACACTCCGTGTAAGCCCCGCAATAAGGGTAACTTTTGAGATGCCATTTCCCCATCTTCATGAGGTTTGACAAAGCCATATGAGTTTGTCTTACAGAAGGCAATATATTTCCTCTATGCGCGCATTAGAAAAGACTAGACTTTAGTTTAGAACTAGGACAGTGTCTGGAGAAAGATTTATACGCACGGTCCATTGAAATCCAACAGCAATAATAAAAAAAAGAAGAATTGTTTTGAACTGAATACCTTTGCAAAGGTTGTTTTCTAAGAGATATTTAGACGCTCAATGCAAGTACTGTACACGCAGATGAAAATCTTAAGGATCTTGATCTGAGATGAAGCATGGTTTTGATCTCAGATCAAACACTTGAATTTTGATGAGCATTTTTAATAACTGATATATCGTTAACAACAATTCCAAATTGACCTAAATATTATTTCATGAACGGTCTTCGGTGGATTTCGCTCCCCCAACTTCCTGGCCACCTCCATCACAAACTTGCTAACCTGGTAATTCTAGCTTACTGCATCTATTTCTTCAAAGCTGGTAGAAAGCTGTACGATCTTTAGTAAATCATAGTCTTTAAGGGGTGCTTCTGAATCGAAAACGGGAGCTATAACCGACTGAGAAATTTGCCATTCGCCAAAAATTTTTACCGCCCAATTTTCCTTACATATGGTAAGCGAGAGAATAGCTTTTCGACTGACACGCGTTCCTCGTGAATCGTTTTTGGCTCCCTAAATCTTGTCGCTCCGTCTTCACTCGTGGTCGCACATCAACCACACCAAAACAATTAATCTTGCATGCATGTTAACGTAGTGTTACGGAAAATGGCAAAATTGTATCGCTGCATAAATTCTTGTTCTTTCAATTGGGGAGGACAATGGAAAAAAATGTATCATTGCATATTTTTTCATTGTTTCATTTGAGAAGTCATCTAAAAAACTCGTGCTTCGTGTTTCATTAGGAGTTCCAAATACCTCGAGAAAATGTGTTTCGCGGTGTTTAAAACTCGTGATGAAACACTCGCAGTCAGTTTTGATATATTGCCTGATAGACTTTCACTAAAAATAGCACTCTTAAATGGACCTGCTGGCTTCCTGCGCACGAAAATACCTCTGAGTATCTACAAACAAACAATCCTCCCAATGATCTATTATGGATGCATCGTATGGCATGAAAGTAACAAGTCCCTCTCAGATAAACTCGAACGACTTCAAAACCAAACCAGGAGGGTTATTATGAGGGCCAACAGAACCACCTACATACAATATATGAGGAACACTCTAGGGCTGGTAACACTGTATAATAGGAGACGATGATTCCTCAGGTTTGTTTTCATTTTTAAGATTGTGAACAACCAAAACTTCCCTAAGCAACTAGAGGGTTACCTAACCAACAGGGCTGAGCTCCAAAACAGAAATCTAAGGAACCATGGCACCCTCGACGTACCACAATCTAAGACATCTTTAGGAAGAAAAACCTTCCGTAGTGCTTCGTTTTGGTTTCATTACAAAAACTACTTGGCTGTTCTGCTGGGTATACGTAAAGCTGGCTGCCACACTGTCTGGTTTCATTTTATCCAGTTTTTTCAGCATAATGCTTTCTTAATGCTTTAATGAATACCACATATGTACGTGGCGTTTGTAGTGCTGACTGTCGATCAATAGGTTGGGTTCGGTGGTGAACGACAGAAACAGGATAACCACGTTTTCCGAAAAACTGGCACATTGATTCTGATTGTCTCTCGTGTTATTACATGGCGGTAGCGGTAGTTTTTTTTTCGCCGTAATTCGTTTAAGTCGTCGACTTAAACGAGTTATACAAGTTAAACTGTTTACGGCATGAGTGGTAACGAAAGTTCAGGTGGTAGCTCATGTCTTTGGCCTCAATCGTCAATGTTTCATCAGATCCCGCCGCCTCAACCTCTTGCTTTCAAACTCATTAGAGAAGACGCCAAGAATTCGAAGCTTTGGAGAAAATACAACAGCTATTTCGTTATTTCTATGCTAAATCGAGAGAACCCGAAATACCATTTGACAATGTTAACCACACGATCGGAAATGATGCTTTGAAAGTTATCAAAACATTTAGTTACACTGAAACCGGGGACTCGAATGATTGGCGCGTGGTAATGGATAAAATGGAGAAGCATTGTATTGGCGAGGTCAACAAAATTTATGAGCGATGATGATTTAATAGGAGGGATAAACTCTCTACATGAGTCGATAAATATTTTATTTTGCTGAATAAAAAACGTTAGCTAATACTTGTAACATTCTGTGACTGTTTACTTGACAGTTTGACCCGTGACCGTCCTGTTCTCGGAATTAAAAACGAGCAGACTTTGAAGATAGTTTTAAGGATAAGAGATATGACGTAGAATCGCTCTATTGATGTATGCCGCAGCGAAGAAGTTAGGGCGTTGCAAATGAGGTCACCATCGGAATTGAACCGGTAGACAGCATTAATCAGGTGAGATCAAAGGAGAAGAAGCCTCGTCTTCCGACGCTAGATGGACGTTCCGAGAATTTCGTGCACATTTTTTGGCTGCAATCATGCCCCAATAAGTCTTTACTAAATTTCTCTTTAGGTTTTTTTGAAATTGAGCCAACGGTCGTTGCGGATTTGTGGGCAACTTTGATATTGAATTGATTTAAAGTCCTTGGAATTATTTTTATGTAATTCTTGGAAGATATTGCAGGGTAACAAAACCTCTATTGGTTTGAGACTGATGTGTAGACCCAGTGGTGCTATGCCAGCTTCTAATAAATTTTCCGGTGTAACCATTGATCTTCAGGGCGTGATTTACCTGTAGACGCTAGCTTTTATAGTTCCATCGAGATTGCTGGTTGTCTTGATGTCCAGAAATGCGATGGATCCGACAAGACAAACTACAGAGACCTCTTTACAACCGCTCAGACAACCGCCTCGAAGATCAAACAGATAGATGGGTTGTCAACATATCTAGCAAACCTTTGAGTGACTTAGATGAAAAAAGCGTTGAGCCATGGTTTCAAGTTTGCGATTACACCGAAGTCTGTTCCTGTTGCAAAAGTCATATCATCGGTCGAGTCAGGTATAGACATCTACCACCCGAGTCAGCAAATTTCATTTAAGCCCCGACTACTTCGATCCTGAAAAACAGCAAACCCTCGCGCCATCGCAACATGACAAAAGATGAACTCGAAACCTCAAAACGGTTATCAAAGGATACATCAGTTACCATCTTACCAGCGGATAAAGGTCGTGCTGTTGTCGTCGTGGTGGACAGCAGCGACTACCAACAAAAAATCACTGGCTTGTTACAAGATCAGAACACTTACACGAAGATTTCAGATCGACGCAGGAACCCCGCTCCTGGCGCAGAGAAATCCTTAAACACCTTTCTCAAACAAGTTAAAGGTCTAACATCAACCCATGACCCTGGCGTGCAGCAACTCGATGACAAACTTTATTACACACTCCGAAGCAGTGATGCCACACCAGCTACCCTCCATGGACTACCAAAAATACACAAACTGGAGGTTCCGTTACGACCCATCACCAGCTCTATCAACTGTCCTTCTTACCAGGTGTCTAAACATCTAGCTTCTATCCTGAACCCTCTACAAAACAACAAGTACACTGCTACGAGCAGCGGCGACTTTGTGAAAAACGTCTCGGTTTGTAACATCACCCTGCAGGAAATTATGGTATCTGTCGATGTGGCATCCCTCTTCACATCTATACCACCAACTTTGGCGCTCGAGGTGACTAAGAACAGACTTGAAGCTGATCCGACCACCTCGGAAAGAACAAGCATGTCTGTTGACAGCATCATGAATTTGCTCGAATTAGTACTTGGTAACTACTCTATCGTTGATGGCACTTTCTACAAACAAATATTTGGCTACCCAATGGGCTCACCTGTGAGCACAATTTTGGAAAATTTGGTTATGGAACACGTCGAAGAGAGAGCTTTAGTCACCGCACTCCACCCTCCTAAGTGGCGGTATAGATATGTTGACGATAGCCATGTCTGCATCGCTCGTGAACATCTTATAGAGTTCCCCTCCCACCTTAACTCAATAAATCAACTCATGAAATTTACAGTGGAAGAAGAAAAAGACGGATCCATCGCATTTCTGGACACCATGACAACCAGGAATCCCGATGGAATTATAAAAACTAGCGTCTACAGGAAAACCACACACAGAGTCCTAAAGTGTGACGTCACGTTGCCATGACAGCATTTTTTTCTGGTCTAAACAGTTTAAACTCATACTTCAAACATGGCGTCTTTATCGATATGCTCACTCGTTTCTTTCTTTTCTGGAGAGCGGAAATCGCTTGATCGCGGAGAAAACCACTTCAAATCCGACCATGTCCAAAGCTTTATTTATTCCAGGGGAGTCATCAAAGGTGAAGTCCAAGCAAGCATGAAAAATAAGGACTACAAAGTCACAGTAAGTTGCCAATTTGGGATCACAACACGTATGTTCAATTCGAAGAACTCCCAACCCCGATTTCACCTCCAATTTAATGTTTATATTGCGGAATATATATTGCAACTTACGTGTCTGTTTCGAATTATCTTTTTATCAGATTTATCTCGATGAAAACCTTGAAATAAAAAACACAGAATGCGAGTGTCCTCGCGGCGAGTTCAAGTGCAGTCACGCGGCAGCCATATTTATTTATGGCATCCATAACCTTAGCAGGACGGACCTGGAATGCCAATGGAAACGAAAGCGAAAGGCAGAAAGCGTACAGTCTGCAAGCCAGATGTTTCCAGCGCCACCGAAGAAGAAGGATTACAGCCCTTTGGCGCGCGATCCTAGCCGAGAAGATCGGATGTGGCTGTACAGCGAACTAAAGCGCTATGGCAAATTTACAGGGACCTGCTGGATCTTGAGTCCCGAACCACAACCTGCTACCCCTCTCCCGATCAAGACGATTGAGGATATCATTTACTCAGAAGGTTTCCTTATGGCATCTACGAAGGAAAAACAATTAGAGTACTTGATTGAGAATGCCAAAGTAGAGGAGAGAACCATAAATGTTGTGAGCACCCTCACGGCTGGCCAGCGAAACAGCCCTGCATGGCACCAAGCTCGTAGAGGCCGCCTGACTGCCAGTAATTTTGGCTCCGTCCTCCAGGCAAAAAGAGTTACACCGTCTCTTATCAAGCGACTACTTGGGGAATACAACTTGAGTGGAGTTAAAGCAATTGCACAACCGCCGCCTGGTTAGCTCAATTGGGAGAGCGCCGGACTGCCGTGCGGGAGGTCGAGAGTTCAATACCGGCCGGACCAACACTCAGGGTCTTAAAATTAACTGAGAAGAATATGCTTCCTTTCTTTAACATCTAGAAATGGTAAGATATTCTAGTCTTCTCGGATAGGGACGAATAAATGGAGGTCCCGTCTCCTGCAGGGTTAGGGGCAGGAGACGTTAATTTCCCACGCACGAGATTACTGTGTGATGGATGTCCTCCCCTGGGGTGGGATGGGTGGGTTTCCACATTTGCATTTAAACGAGCTATAGCTCATATGCGATATGTGGTTAAAATAAAATTACTTACTTACTTACTTATTACTTACATGGGGACAGGACAATGAGACTGAGGCCCTGAAATCCTTCACCAACATCACAAACTTTACACCTGTACAGACCGGCCTTTGGCTACACGAGTCGGGAGTTCTGGGTGCTTCCCCTGATGGACTTGTGGGAGACGACTCGGTGATTGAGTGTAAGTGCCCCTACACACATCGAAATGCGACAATCAAGGAAGCTTGTGGGCACAAAGACTTTTACTTGGAGGAAAAGGAAGGGAATTATACGCTGTCTACCACACATGTTTACTGGCATCAGTGTCAAGGCCAGATGTTCCTGACAAAGCGCAAATTCTGCTACTTTGTTGTATGGACCACAAAGGATAGTGTAGTTATCAAGATTGAACGAGATGAATCTTGGGAGCACAATATTACTATCTTGAGTGATTTTTACTTTCATCAACTATTCCCAAAGATTACCGAGGGAGAACTTTGAAAAGTGGTGCACAGATGCTGGACATAATCAGAGTGGGGGGGGGGGGGGGAAGTGGGAGCTAATGTAAATAGGCAGTAGCTAATGTTAAAAGGTATTTTTTTAAATTTCATACATTAATTTCTTAATATAACATTACATATTCTACACTCAGATAGAGACACAAGATAAAGAACCCACATTTTTCCATCTAGCATAGTAACTTAATAATAAATTACATTCTTCCTGAAAGCAAGCTTAAACAATTTTTTTTTTGCAACCAATGGCTACTGGTAGCTGGTAACACTTATCCTGGTTACTCAACAGGGCCCAGGTACATAAAACTTATGCCACACTTAAGTAGGCTTGCATAGCAATGCAAAGGGAAGGGGAGAGAGCCAAAACAAAATCCATGCAGCACAGGTTATTTTTTCTGACTACCTCTCACCATCCCTTAAGCTAATTGAAGTGTGGCTTTAGTTTTATACACCTGGACTCAGGCTCCCAGCTTCACAGACACAAAAGTAAAACCTTTAAGCCAGCACGACTTTCACACTTGGAACTACTGGACGAAAGAATTCCATACTGGTCACATGCCCCTGACCTGGATTTAGTTGAAATGACAATTTAAGAATGTCACTGGTTTTCATTATAATCTATTTTCACAGAACACATAGTAGTTTGTATTAATGAACATAAAGGAGATGAATATCAGAAAAATGTAAAACTGACCACATCATATTTTTGACCAAAGCTATGTCAATACCATTTGATCTGTTACAGTAGGGCTTCTAGTAATACAAAAATAATATTAAAAACTCATTGTACTATAATTTAGTTGAAAAAAAGTTCTATTCAGTCAAATTCAAAGTCTTCGCAGCCATCCTTGATCAATGGATACTGCAAATTAACAAGAGCTGAGCACAGTTGGCATAGCTTGTCAGCATGGCACCTCAAAAATGCTGGGATGAAGCCAAGGATGCGAAAACTCTTAAGTCTTGCATTTGCACGCTCTACGTGGATGCGACATCGAGCTATTGATTTTGTCGCCCTTGCCTCACTCTCTGTAAACTTTCCATTGTTGAGAAATGGTGGTATGTTCACTGAAACACCTCTTGGAACTACATCGCTGATGAGAAAACCTTTGTCTGCCAGAACAAGATCACCAGCACTCAAATGTTTACAAAACCCAGACTCTTTAACCATGACCTTGTCACTGACTGAGCCAGGAAAAAGATCACTAACATAGGTTATAACTCCATTTGGGGCAACCCCTATAATGACTTTGAAAGAGTTCATTCCCCTGTAGCTGGAATATGTAGCATTCTGCTGGGACATGAGCTTAGGTGCAGCAATTTCAATGTCTGTACAATCAATCACAATGCGGCAACTGCTGTACTCAGTGAAAGAAGATGGCAAACACATCTTGTTCTTTTCTCTAGATGGCACAGTTGTCATGATGTCTTTGAACAGGAGAGAATGCAGAACATGGACAAAAGTTAGTACTATGTTAGCAACAGTTGCAACACTGCATGAAAACAACTGGGCTAAATGTAGATTGGTATAATTTTGTTTCAGTTTCATCAGAGTGATAAATATCTGGTCCTCAAGTGTGATCGCCTCAACCTTCCATCCAGCATAATAGTTTATTTCACCCTTGAATCTTGAAACATATCCCACAACAATATCAAAAACATCCTTAGTGGGTAGACCTGTCTCCATCCGTATCACCTCAGGGCTCAAGCTCTTAGCAGAGTAGTGTGCACTATAGTAACTTGACACTTCCTTGTGTTTAGCAAGTTCTGTTGAAGTCATATCAAGCTCTATTGACAGCAGAGCTTCTTTGGAACTTGTCTTTTCCTCTTGTGAGCATTCAGTGGAACATGGTTCAGAGTTCTCTTTAATCTCTTCAAGCACAGATGCTACAGTTGGTAATTTCGTGGGCTCGGCAGACACTTTCCGTTTTTTCTTGGGGGTAGGTGTACTGGGAGGTGTTGGTCCTGTACCTGGCAGCAAGTCCAAACTATCAAACAGCTTGTGCCTGTTTCTGTCACTGATGGTTGGCATATTTTCTTTTCGCCCATCTTTAAAGTGACAACTGCAAAGTCGCGAATGTTTGCTGGGCTTTCTATCTCCTCTCCTATAACAGAAAAAGACAGAAGCAGTTACTATACTTGCGCTTAAAAAACCCAAAGTTTAGTTGGTCACATGCTTAACCTTGTAGTCTAAGACGTGAATGCGAAGCGAGTATTTCTCTGAGCTTGTTACTTAATACTAGTTAGTGTAAAAGCTTTGATACTCACAACTATCATATAGTTTTTTAGTAACTAAATAATCTTAGATCAAGACTGAAGACAAGGAAAGGCAAAGCCGCGAGAAAACAAATAAGACAAGAAAGAGAAACAGCTAATCGTGAATCAGTTTGAGATAAAAAAAAACAGCTATTTCTAATCGATGGTACACCATCGAAATATATATTTTTCGAAAAATACTCACCTTACAAATGATATCCACTTATCATAGAGTGTTTTATGTTTTTTCTGGTCTGGAAACGAAAAGAATCGGCAGCAGTGGCTTTCAGATGTGTGATTGCAATCTGGATGAAAACACTGGCCCATCGCAAACTTCGTCTCCGTGGCGTTTTGACTCGAATTATTGCTCACCAGGTGCTTTTGTCCGCTTATTATACTCTTCAATAGTAAGGCCAAAGGTTATCTTGATTCTCTTTATCTTATTTCTATTATTGGAGGATAAAATGCGCTATTATAGCTCTTGAAGTGTTCGAGGTCAACGACAATGTGTCACGCTAGGGACGCCATATTGGTTTGTTTAGACCACAGAATTCCGGTGCTATGGAAACGTGACGTAAGCACTTTAGGACTCTATACTGACAAATACCTTCAATTAAACTCTCGCCACCCTTCTCAACACAAACGCTCAGTAGCTAGAACCCTTCTCGACATAGCAAATTTAGAACATCCCTTCTACCGACGCAGACAGATTATCCGAAATACAACACGTGGTCGAAGCCCTGAAGATCAATGGTTACACAGAACAATTTATTAGAAGCTGCCAAAGCACCATTGGGTCTACAAATCAGTCTCAAACCAACAGAGGTTTTGTCACTCTGCCACATCTTCAAGGAATTTCAGAACAAACTGCAAGAACTTTAAATCAATTCAATATTAATGCTGCTCACAAACCGACCGACCACAAACGACCGTTGGCTCCATTCTAAAAAAACCTAAAGACGAATTTAGTAAAGACTTATCGACAGGAGTGATCTATAAAATCAGTTGTAAAGATTGTGAAAAAGTTTATATCGGTCAAAAATCACGTGCCTCAAGATCCAGGATTAGAGAGCACAAGAGAGCGATTTTACGGGATATAGAAATTCTTCATTAACCCAACATTGTATAAAAAACAATCATGATTTTTGACCTTAACGACGTCAAGATCATTGACCGCTTTTCCCAATGGTCGAAAAGATTATTTTTAGAAACGTGGCATTCAATTTGTGAACCGAATACCATTAATGAACACAGTTACATTCTTGACATTTACAAGGCCCTTGGCAATCCCAAGTTACGTTTCTGCGGCTCTTATTAAAGCCCTCATTTTGCTTTCGTAGCCATTTTATTACTGAAGAGGGTTATAGTATTTTAAGCGAAACGTCCTCACATAAAGTTTTTTAGTCAGTGACAACAAAAAAAAATTATTTATTATTATGCCAGACTACAAATATAGTAATTTTCGACCTTCTCTTTCTTAGGTAACGGTTCAATCAAAATAGTGCCTTTCAGTTTGCTCTTTGCATTCTTCTTTCCTCCTTTCTTTGCATAGCTAAGGGACCTTTCACCATTTTCCATCATGCTTGCTTGCTTGCTCGGTTCACTGTGAAATGAGCGAATGAAATCACTTTCTGATGCACGATATCTTATAGAAAAAAAAAAAAGAATAGGATTTTGTTTGATGACTATTGTTTTGGGACAGTCACATATTTATCACTACAGACATCAGTCACGCGCCCTACTTCGAGTCTGATTGCCTGATGTTATTTTTAGCGCACCTATTGTTTTTCTTCTCTTGTTCTAAATTTTGTACCATGTGACTTGATTAAGGCGTTGTGATTGGCTGAGAAATGATGTCTGTTGTTTACCTGTCAAAATATTGTGCTCTCATTGGTTATGCCGTAGTTAGATTACCTCTACAACTGGCGTGTCACTCCCTATTAAAAGGTCGTTGCTGGCGCTATGCAATCACTTGTACAAAATTAATTATGCAGTCCGACTCAATCGACTAAATTACTTTCTACCTGACTTAAAGGAAAAAAATAATCTCATTCCATGTAAAATCATCGTACGGAAAGGAAAATAATAATATGTTTTATCGACGTTGAGTTATAACAAAAGTGATTTAGCTTGATTATTTGAATTCTTTTGTACTGCATCGTACTTTTTTAGCCGTAGTTATTCTGCAGTCTGATATTGTCTCACCGCACCAAAGAAATATTGATGGCTGTATGTCTTTCAAACATAAGCAGACAAATGAATAGAAAACGAAAAAAGTCAAAAGAAAACAGCGATAAAACAGCAAAAGCAGGGATGAACACAAGATTTTCTTGTGAAGAGATCTGAACATCAATTAGAGTGGATGTTAATGTCAGCATTATAAAAAATGAGTTACAAGTTTTCTTCTTTAAGGTCAGCGGAGAACAGACTAGCCCTCTAATAGAATTATAGTTTAGAGGCCGTTGATACCTCAGACTAGATATTCTGTGTGCACTTTTACTGGATTTATTTTGAATTGGCTGCTCTTTTCCTGTAACTTAACTGCTTCTGTGAAGTAGGGTTCAATGGACGCTTTATGAGAAACTAACAAGATCCGATAGTCTATCAGAATGAATAATAAACACCCAAATGAATTCAAAACTTCCCTGGAAAGGTTTTTTAAAAGAAAATGTAATTATTTTGTTTTAAAGGTGAAAGTTTTCTCAATGGTATCTTATTCCACCATCTAGCGTTAGCTCGGAAGAAAACTTTTCTCTAATTTTCTTTAGGGGAGAAGAAGAGAGGTGTGGTTACAAGGTCACACATAGAAGCAGTAAACGAAGAACAGAAAATGTAATCTAAGAGTCGCGGATTTATCCCTGCCGTGGCAAACCCCTCGACCGTATCAAATACACTGTAGCTTGTTTTACGTTCTAAGGAATAACTGGACACCCGTGGCTGCGTGTCTTTTATTCTGGTTTTTAATCATCATCGAGATGATGGAGAACCTATGGAGGAGAACATTGATACGACTCGTTGCCGAGGAATAGTCTTTTGTAAAATTACATATGATCAGTTCTTTTGGAAAAGTACAGTTTCGCTGTTAAGAAATTGTGAGTTCATACTTTCAAAGTAAGCGAGACGCAATAACTTACTTTCTATTAGGTTAAATTAATTATTTAAGGTTAGCAGTCACTCCAAGGAATATTAAACCCCTTTTTTGGATAAATCAATTTTCTTTATAGCGTTCAGTAGCAGTTCAACTTGGATATCCGAATGGGTGTGCCCTGGAAGCGATCCAACAGAAGACATAACTTGAGAAATATCCAACGGTTTATCATTCATTGTGTTGCATTACGAAAGGAAAGAAATTAAATGTTGATTTTAAGCCATTTAACATAATCGTGTAAATATTCAAACTAATAACTATCTGTTTCTGTTGATATTAGCTCTTTGAAAAAGCCCAAAGAAATACTGCTTAATTCATGGTCTTGCCAGCATGGAAGCTAGAAATCATGGTCAGTTGTTTCGAAACTTTACGAATTCAACTTCGGATAGAGAAATAAACACAAAATCGTACGCGCTCCGATTTAAGTAACAGGGTTATCACGAACATAAAGAAATTAGTGAAGAAATACGCAAACAAGCTAAAATGCCATCCCTGAAAATTTCCTAGGAAACAGCAAAATTGAACTACTTGACATTTTTAACATTACCTTGACGGTAGGGTATAATAGTTTGAAAATATCAATAGGCTTGCTTTCTCCACCGCTGTTCAATTTTTAATTCATTTTCTCATGGGGAATGTGATTGAATCACTCGTTAAATGTGTTACATCACCATGCTGATGTGCTGTAGTCGATTCTAAACAGGATTTTCACCGTTCCGATTCGTCGTACTTGAGAGGAAACCCGGGATGGAAAGAAAAGAGTTAGATGTCATATACGAACAATTCAGTAGCACCAAATTTGATTGAATTGTAAGTAATCTGAGGGGTCACAAAGCCGCTTCCAAAGGTACAGAAAGAAAACAATCAATCAAATTTGTATGGAAGGCAAGATAGGAGGGCATTCCTGTACCACCGTACGTCATTCTTACTATCTGTTGTTATACTGGATATGGTTTCTGTTAGAATTGTTCAAAACACATAGGGCGAGTAGTAAAGGTGCGCTTTTCCCTCATACTTGAATAAAGGTTGATAGCTTCTAAAAAAACTGGTTGGGGCTGCGTCGGTGGGGGTAACGTAATAATTTGAATATATCAACAAAGTTGAAATGGTAAATTGGCCACCGTTACGATTACAAAAGCTGACGTTTCGAGCGTTAGCCCTTCGTCGGAGCTGAAAGGTCCGACGAAGGTCCTTTCATACGTCGGGCTGAAAGGTCGGTTCCTGTTTCGCATTTCAAAAGAAATGAGGTTTTTTAAATCGTCGCACCTTCCTATTTCATTGGAAATACTAGACCAACTTGAAGTGTAGAAAATGATTTGAAGATACAGGCCACATAATGGGTTCTAATGTGACAAACAGCCTATATACTGTTGGCGTTGGTATGTCCAAAGTTTGTTCCTACTTAGAGAAAGAAAGATAAAAACTTTAAATCTTAATATGTTGTTGCAGCTTTTACTATATCTTGTAGTTGACAAAGTTCGATATTTTTCATTACAAAACAGACGCAAAAGCCTAAAATTTTACACAGCTATGATAATGGCATACAGAGCGAGATGCCTTCAATCTGGTAAATGGGATTCTGTCTTGGAAGGTACGGTGAAAATATAACTATATTGAAACGCCCCATCTAATGTCGTTATGTTGACCTACCTTTCAGAATTTAGCCAGAAAATAAATCGAACACAAACGCATAAGCATACACGTAGGTACTTTTAAGCACTTACACATATAGTTAAGCGTTTGTTAACATGTTAAAACATGTTAAAACATGTTAAGGAGATACATGAGTGCATACTTTATCGGTACAGCGAGACTTAGAATAGCTTTTTAGCTTTAACGAATATAAAATTAATTGAATTACAACGTTCCAGCCTAAAACAATATGGCTCTTTCTATCAAGTAAGCTTGTAAGCCGAATATGACTAATCTCTGAAACTTGTTGGGGCAAAGCGTTCAAACTGTTTGCCGATCTAACTAACTGTTTGCATATCTAACTAAACTATTAAATCCTCGATGTTTTCATACAACTGCTTGTCGTACATATTCATATTGATCAGCTTCTGCGGAGAAAAAAATATATTAATCAGCATTGCATATTGTTCCTTTACCTGCAGTTATCCTAAAAGGCTGGCAGCTCTTCACACCGAGGCAAATTTAAGGAGATAAATTTTTTTGGTGTCGTTGTTAGCTATTCTTTGTGAGTCTTTGTGTGTTTTGCAATCATCTTATCATCTTTTAAATAATAAAAAAAAAACTTCTTTGTCGTTGGAACATCCTATTTCGCTTCTCCGCAGTTTTTGGTGGAACTTTGGCTTCGGTGACATGACAGAAGAAGATCCAATGCAAAACTTCGTTAAAATTAAAGAGATGAGTGCATATTATAGGGGGCCTTTCTGGTCATTCCGTAGAGGTCTGGATCCGAGTGTCTCGGCCGAGCGAGGCGCCGTGTACTACTATGAGTGCATATTATTAAGCCATCTAGATGAAATGCTGTTAAGTTGAAACCAGATGTAGCTGAGCCTAAGCCAAGCACACATACAGGTAAAGAAACTTTCGTGTTGATTGTAATTCTTACCTTGTGCAGGGCTTCCATGTCCTTAAGCTGAATTGTCAATTCAATGAATGTTGGTCTTGCGTCCGGGTCATTTTTCCAGCATTTCATCATGACCTGGTACCTGGTATTTTTTAAAGGATCTGTTTGAGATTGAAAGAACGTTTCCTTATGCAATGAAAGAGAACAATTTGAAAAACGGGAAACTTACAATTCTTCATCGACGTGTTGTGGTTTAGGCATCTTATATCCTTCTTGAAGCAAGTTTGCAATTTTTCTTCCGTCCATTCTTGGATAAGGTGAACCCCCTGGAGGAACCATAAGATATAAATGTGACGAAACAACGACCTTCACTGTAACACCGACCTGAGTCACTGGATAATGTATAATATTGCATTGCAGATCTCATTACATTTGTCTCACTGAACAGGATACATAGTTAAATTCAAATAAATTTCAAAGAGTCTAGTATAAGTCCATCGGATGTTACCTATGGTAAAGATCTCATAAAGGACAACTCCATAACTCCATCTGCATGCAAAAAAATCAAACGTAAGAAGCGAAGGTGACAAAAGACAAACTTAATGCAATGGCTAGAATTCATGTTCATATCAAATTTAGTATAATATATTAGGTAATAACTATAAATATGGGTAACGATCAGGAATACGTACACATCACTTTTGGTGGTATACTTTCCATACAACAAGGCCTCATAAGCTGTCCACTTCACTGGAAGACGACCCTAAATTTATCAAACGTCGCTTTGTGATACAGCTCAGAAATTATAAAAAGCAACAAATCAAAGACAGTGATTGTTGATGTAATACTCCTATACATAACATTTAATTAAGGTTCAATCTAAGGGTAGCACCAACGGAACGACGGATGTGTCAGCTACACCACAACGATGCAGAAATTATGTAGAATTCTTGATAACCTTGCTCTTTTTTTCGTAAATATTTTCCTCCTGGACATCTCTGGCCATTCCAAAGTCTGTCACTTTACACGTCTCTCTCGCTCCAACTAAAACATTACGGGCCGCAAGGTCTCGGTGAATTATCTGAGGATTAAAATCAACACAGAACTAAAATGAAAACCTAACTTGAATAATAACAAAACTGGCAAGGTTTAATTAAGAAAGATTAAAAATATCTTTTCCGAGATATCACGTCAGGAAGTAACGAGTAAGCTTAGCGTGTGTCGCATCGGATGGGCAATAAAAGTAAGGCTCTGCTTTTCTTGGAATAAATATTCCTTTCCTCTGTTTTTTTTTCCATTTTGAAATAGCTATGCGTACCTCAACACTTCGGAAAGTGATTTAGCTTACAGATTTTGAGGACAAGTAACTCATGCCATCAGCTATTTGCCAGGAAAACTTCATCAGCTGCTGTGACGTCAGAGTTGTATGTGGTTTGATATCTGGGTCTTTGTAGTAAGTGTCATTTAATCCACGGCTCTTTCTTAGGTAACCCAGTAGATCCCCATAGGGTACGTATTCGATAAGCACCAGCAGTGGCTCTAAAGAGATGATGAAGCACTAAAATTAAATGGTCTCCAAAGAGAGGGCATTTCATAGTCATTTCACTTATAATTTAAGCTCCAAAACGTAAACCATTTTGAAAGGATGGAAACACGTTACTAAACTGGAAAGGAATTTTGAAACAAGATTAATATGCACAGATTGTCTCATTGTAGCATAGCCGTGCGTCCATAGAGATTTTGACCGTTATATCTCAAAAGGAAATTAAAATAATGAGTTTGCGCGCTATATTATATAAAAAAGCCATCTCGAGCGTGTCCACCACGCTCACCTCATCTTAAAGAGAAAATCATGAGGCAGTTAAACTGAGTGCTTCCAATTGACAACAGAGAGCTTTGAGTTGCGGCTGAGAGGTTATTTTCGAGAGACGTCACCTTCGGCATCTTAGGGGCAAAAACAAACTTGTTTTCCCTGCAGCTAGGACCACAACTTACGGCCTTAAATTGACTTCTTACATTGCTGCTAAGGCTTGGAATGCATTACCTGATAAGCTTAGATTAATGGCCGAATTTGGTCCTTTCAGGAATGAGATAAGAAAACTAAGTAATTTGTAATTTTATATCATCATTTATATTTAGGCTTATATTATTTTTAAACTCTGTAATTTATAGTCTATATTTTTCCTCGGTATATTAGCATCTCTATTGCTAGAGGTCTAACAAGCCTCATTTTCATCCGAGTTTAAATAAAGTCGTCATCATCATCATCATCATGTTTAATTTGACCCTCTGTTTAATTTTTGTAAGAAAAAAAAATAGAAAAACCAGTCAACCTATTTAAATTACAAGGGTTGAGAATGATTACAAATCAACCCTTGTATATTGTAATTTGTTAAAAAAATTTGTGGAGGGGGTTAGGAGGGGCTTTCCCTTGCATTCTTGAATATTCTTTCCCACGCGACAAACAAGAGAACAGACCCATTCCTCAACAGCATATAACAACAGCTAAAGTAGCTCACCGGATACTGTAACACATCCCACAAGTTTAATAACGTGAGGATGCGGCCTCAGATGCTTCATTGTCTCGAGTTCATTAACCAAATCCCTCTTATCTGATTCAGCAGCGTTAGCTGGAAATGAAAAAAATTTGAGCTAAAAATTTATAACAGCGAGAGGCTTTATCATGTGTCGCATATATACCTTCCCCTGAATGGTGTTTGCAGAGGATCACCAACTAGCTATTTTAGGGCACTTATGCTCAACAAACCGATAGAAAAATTTTGGTTGAATTTTAAACTAGTCCACAATATAAAACGTAAACATTATGATAGCTATAATGGCAGGATTCAACGTTTTTGAATATATGATATCATATGTTTGAACTTCGGCTAAAGAAATTAGAATGACGGCGATATTCGCAGTGATGATCCTGAAAAAAATTTAGGCCAATACGGGATTCGAACTCGTGACCTCTGCGATACCGGTGCAGTACTCTGCCAACTGAGCTAAAGAGCCAAGTGGGAGCTGATAATTATGTTGGTTCTAAAAAAACCCGCGAGGTGATGAGTCATGACTGAGTGACAGGATTGTGAGGTAAATCAAACTCCTTGTAGCGAAATACGTTACACAACAATGCAAAAAGGTTACTCCAAGCTCTCTTTAAACTCTGGATCCAAGAATTAGAATTTACCTTTGAGCATTTTTATAGCTACTATAGTAGTCCCAGGCCTCCCTCGAAGTTCCGTGACCGTTCCCTTTGCAACTTGACCAAAAGCGCCTTTGCCTACTATTTTTTCTATAGCCACGTGATCCCTTTTTACTTCCCAGGAACGTGTTGACGGATCGAGAGCCGTGTAATCTGCACCTTGATCGGCACTATGTGATTTTATTTTGTCAGCGCTTGTTTCTTTCAGATCCATGTATTCTGCCCCGGGCTGATTGAATGTGCTTGAATTAGCGAGACTTTGCTCGATATTTTTCATTGCCATTTCATTCTAACAAAACAAAAAAATGTTAAGCAAAAAATTCTTTGATCTTGGGAGTAACAGTTGTCAGTTCGTGTTGTCTGATTGTCAAGGTAAGGGCTGTCGTAAGAAGGACTCTTTTTAATGTATTATTAATAGACCTGTCGTCAACCTTAGCAAAGGTAATTACAGCAGTCAAACTTGGTCTCTTGAATCTAATGATGACTTCTGTTAAGGTGGAAAAAAGTCAGCCGTTACGACCGAAACAGTCCATCCCAGGATTACTTTCATCCTCGTTTTAAGAATAGAAATAAAATTTTAATGACAGTTGAATTTTAATGACAGTTGAACCATTGAGCAATAAGCATGGGATAAGTACAGATAATAATGTACATGCCAAAGGATAAGTTAAACTTTGAAATCGCCAAAACCGAAAGGTGAACCAAAATTTGAAGAACGTGTTTACAGGGCTAGCTTCGATTGATGTACAAAAGATCAGAATTACCTTTGCAATGAAGCCATTTACAATCCACACTGTCTCTTTTATTCCCTAGTTAGTATGTGACAACTAGCCTTTGTTCAGGTTTACTTAAAGTTAGAGTTTCAACGGCACAATGATGGGTGCTAGCATACAAGGTAGGTGTAAATATAGATGTAAGCTAAAATTGTAACACAAGTTGAAGTTGGGGTTAGAGGTTGTAGGGTTAAAGTTATTTAGTGCTCGCTGCAATTTCATAAGGAAAATAGACTTGCTTCTCTGCAAACTTACGTCGTAGACACTGCTTTTATGTTCAAGTCTTCTGTAAGGGTAAAGAAAGATAGACCTTGCCGTCAATTTTTAGTTTTTAGACTATATTAAACAACGTACACTTAAATTTCTCAAAAAAGTAATCATAAGATCTTTTGTTAGTAATGTAACCTTAGATGCATCGGGAATACTCCTACCTTTGGTTTGTTGTGGTGCCTATAAACAATGAGATACAAGGATTAATATTTAAGAATACGTAATGATATTTAATCCGCAAACACGCACAGAAAAAAACCAAATAAACAACTTACTATACCTTTTCTATATAGCCAAACGATACAAACAGTTAAAACAATGATTATGAAAACAAGTGACCCGATTATGGCTTTTAGAATGGCGTCATCACGTGGACACTGGCCCTTGTTGGGAACTAGGAGAAAATAGAGACAGTTTCTGTTACGGTAGCGACTATCGAGTTTGACAAGAGGTGTCGCGGGTCGAGAGGGATGTATTTTACGGAGTCAAAGATTCAAATTTATCACTTTCACGGGTTTATTACGAATCAACTTAACGGCCTGCTCCCAGTTGGCTTGTTAGCTCAATTGGTTAGAGCGCTGCACTAGTATCGCAGAGGTCAGTGGTTCGAATCCCGTACAGGCCTGATTTTTTTCAGGTCTGATTTTCGCTATTGCTTAAATAGCGCTATCTACTGCGAGGATCGTTCACCGTATGTATCTAACACCGCAGTTCAAAATATATAAACTTCATATATTTCATTGTATCGGATAGTCATATTAGGCGCTAAGAAACAGGCTACTAATCTACACCTGCACGAGGGAAAACGATAACAATTAATTTCAGCTAAAATAGAAACGCGCAACGTACTAAATCGATGAGAAATACATTTATATAACAAAGAAACGAAATCACTTACATATCTGACCCACACAGTGAGGCTCCTTGATCGGGAAATGCGAAATTGACTTATTGACCTAGACTTACGACTTATTACTTCTTAAACGACTGAAGGCCAACTGCACTTTGACCGCGATGGCGTAATCATAAAGGCTCACACGATACCATGGGCCTTAGCGAGCATAAGCGAATGAGAGAAAATAAACGAAGGAAGAGAACTTAAAGAAAAGGAAACGGACAATCGTAACATTCCCTCAATCAGTCATTTTCTTTTTTGATCTATGGTATACTGTGCCATCTCTCAATGACCTATCAAAATTCAATGTGCTGTACTGAATGATCCAAAGAGAGCACTCGAAGGACTGCGTGTTCCATGCATCTCACATTAGCCACGACCACGTGAGACACATTTCATGTACAAAGTCACCTAAAGTAGCGCCCGACTTCTCTTGCATTTCTGTGTTCAGGATTCCGGCTTCAGATCTTCAGCTAAGATTTTTGAAACGCTTCTTCTATTTCAAATGAGATCTGCAGTGAGATCTGCACTGAGTTGAATTTGGCTTTTCTTTTCTTGATCGCTGCCTAATTCACTACGAAGTGTACCTTTGCCTAGCATCAAGGAAAAGCTCCTCAAACCTTCTCAGATCAACGATATGATATAGTTACATCATCTGGAAGAAAAAAAACGCAAATGAAGGAGAGCTAATCTACCTGTACACGTTGTTGCTGATGGCGTGGTGGGTGTACTTTCCACTGACTCCTCTATGAAGAAAAGGAAAAAGTATTTTAAGCTATTTGAAATTGATTTTTCTCCTTGCTGTTGTTGTTGTCAAATTTTTACTGGTATTTGGCTGCTTCCGTAGTTGCTGTCGTCATTACCGGTTTGTGGACTCTTTCCAGAGCGAGGACTGAGTCGATGCCATTCGTTCAAACGTAATTATAGGAGTCTGCCGTTTTACGGCAGCTTTTGGTATGGGTTGTTAGTCTGCGAGTCAGCGATAGTAAATAACAAACCTTCAATATTTTTATCGTAGTCAGTCAATAAGCTTTCTTTAAATTCTTTCCCGACTTTGGATGGCAACTTTGCATTCAAGTAGAGGAAATGCTGTGAGAGGGTCGCCATGCTTTTGCAAGCGTGTAAGATCCAAAACGTTAGTCACGTGTGGAAAATAGACTGTATTATGTAAGTACGTGTAATAATACACATGAAGAAGAGAATAAACGCGACTAAGAGGAAATCAGAGTCAATTTTTTCTATGTATATTGTTTACAAATTGTCACATAATTTTTTCTTATGTAATTTGTGACAAATTATTACTAATAACTTTTAAAGACTACAAATTTCACTCGCCCCAAACTAAAAAACATGTGATTGAATGCATAAATTTATTTTCCAAAAGATCAAAATAGAGTAATTGAATTTTCTTCCATATCTAGACCTTATGGTATGACCTCAGTCAGAGCGTGAGGTAAAAAGAAAAATAATAAGAAGTTTTATGTTCAGCAAAAGACAAGTAAGGGATCCTGAAATGTATGTAAAAGCACCAAACGAGACCAACTATTTTAAAAAGCTGTGCAGTGATCTGTGTCACACAAAGGTCTATCTTTTAACTGTAGAATATAAAGTTTTTCTGATAATTTTCAATTTGGTCAGTTCGATTTTGGAGATTCTACCCTCATTACAGCAAAATGGGAGAAATAACGACGGAAAAGGGAAGGTTGAGGTGACAAAAAAAGGGATGATTTAAAAAGAAGAGGAGATTAAACAACATACCAAAGACTTCCTTTAGAGAAGCTCTCAATTCATGACTCACGGCAGCATAGTCGAATAAGCGCCAACTCTTGCACTATATTTGTAGTGCGATAGACAAAATTGTTTGGCATCTACTACTTACCAGTAAAAGTGAACATAATATTCCTACTTCTTGAAAGTCCTTGAATAGAATTATTAGCCTCACACCTGAAGGCATACTCGCCAGCATTTTCCATTTCCCTAACCACGGTTCCTAAATTTCCCATATTTGAAACAATGACATTATTACGTATGATGCACGATCCTCGCAGTAGATTGCGCTATCTAAGCAATAGCGAAAATCAGACCTGAAAAAAATCAGGCCTGTACGGGATTCGAACCACTGACCTCTGCGATACTAGTGCAGCGCTCTACCAATTGAGCTAACAAGCCAACTGGGAGCAGGCCAATGAAATATATGAACTTCATATATTTCATTGTATCTAATGACATTATTCTCGTACAACAAATAAGTGTGGACTAGTGGCTTGGCAACAGCACTGCATTCAAAGCTCACAGCAGTTCCTGCACAAACTTTGTTTTTTACATTTGTCTTCAAGCTGACATTTGAGGGTTGATCTGAAATTAAATAGATAACTATTTTGCGGCTGTTCAGCACATTTTTTCGAAGGCGTCACCTGTCAGAAAATGGCGATTGCGTTAATTTTATCCATCACAGATTATCACTGCCATGCCTTACTTAATAACACAAGATCAGACACTATGCTCGAAAATCATTCGCTTCAGGGCGGAATGTACATATGCGGAGTATTACCCCTACTGGTACCAATAAGAACAATTATCAACAACGGTGTCAAGTATAAAAGCTACGTCATACCACGCCACTTATATGTCCACTCAGACTTTGTGGGAACTTTGATCGATCGATAGATCGACGCATATTTCATGTAATTGTGTTCAAGATAAGAAAAACTTCCGATTTTAGATGCCAATCACGTTTAAAACTCTTCAACTATGTAAAGAGATCCTAACGAACAGTTAGCGAGCTGAGGAGGTTCAGCGTACAGCATGACAGGGTATTTCATTCGTAAAATGATTATGTGAACAGGTTTGTATAGGTACCGCGGCATTAGGATGCAGGCTTGCTTATGTATCGTCACTTCAATAATTTCCCAGTGTCTAAATTCAAATAGATTATAGAAACCTCTATAAGAGGACCCCTTTTGATTTAGTTTACAAAGTAAAAATTTGTGGTCGATTCCAAAATCACTGACCACAAATTTCTCAAGTTCTACGTTCCAAGGAAGTAACGATAAAGTAAACTTTTATCATGACCTTTTATATTTACTCACAGTTATTCGTTATATGGCCGTTTCTCAAGAGGACAAGAAACAGTCAAATTAAAGAAATCGATCAACTAAAATCGGTCTTGACCGTTATCTAGATTCTCCCATCTTAATCTATTTAGAGCAATTGTGAAATCTGTGTGGTTCCCCTTAATAATCCTGAATGGACTCAAAACAGTAACTGGCACCGGACTAGGCAGCAGGCAACGAGAGTGTAATAATGTTGGCAATTTTAAATACGGAAGAGGAGCCCTCGAGCAAAAAGGCCCAAAGTAGTTGTAACCTTTGTTGTGATCAGTCCAAGATCGCAAAGCTCTGAATAAGAATTGATTGCCGAACTAATCATTGAACTTTGAAAAGAGCGGCTTTGCGTATTATATACAAAGATGAAATTTGCGAAGTGATTTTTATACTGTGTAAACAGGAGACCTGTGACAGAAGTATAAAGCCGAGCCCACGCAAGGAAACTGTAGCTCTCTCGTTTGGCCATATAATAACCACGTTATTATCAGAGCTTCGTAGGTCTGTACTGGCGACCTCGGTCAAGATTCTTCGATGAAGGCATCTCAATCGCTGAATAAGAACTATGTTTCTTATTGTCTGGTAAAGAGGCGTTACATTTCAGTTTGCCAAAGCAACTTTGGTTTAATACTCACAGAATACACTGATAGGTGCTGTCTTAGTTTTGACTCCACATCTATTGTTTGCTACATATTTTGTAATCTCCAGCATCACTTCTGTCAATGTTAGTGAAGTTCAGTAAGTTCCCATCACTGCGCTGATTATTTCTAACTGTGATCGAAGTAACATTTGGCGTTGGATCCCCAGTTGCCTCACAACTCATGTTATGTGCGTCACCTTCAATTACAGTGTCTGAAGACCAGAAAGCTTTGCTTACAGATAGACAATCTAAGAATAAATTCAAACCCACAGTAAGTCAAGAAGTAAAGAGTTTGTTTGTTCCCATTTCCTTTCTGGCCGAGTTAGCTTCAAGTCAACTCAGGTACTTAATTTCTATTGGAGAGTATTAATTCGCCCCTCTCCCTAATGTACTCTTTTCAACACACCTGAATTTAATTTCCGATACCCAAGCTACAGGTCATCTTTTTATCTCTTTATCGTTACTCACGCGTCACACAGACATAAGTTGCATCCTACTGTTTATAACAAATATGAAATGTTCTTTTCCATACAGTTACGTTAAATTATTTTGCTGGAAAAGTGTATTCCATCTAGAACAGTGCTCTCAGTTTCCGTCATTGTTTCTTTGGGTGCTTTACCTCATCGTTCAAAAACCTCTCGTTCTATCAAATAACTGAGAAACAAGGCAAAATTTCACGACTTTGTTAGGAGGATAACAGCGCCATTGAATTGAGGATCTCTACCTGCAGAACGTTTCAAAAAAATCTTGTGTGAATATTATTGAGCAATATAGGTACACTTAAAGAAAATTGACTTACATTTGACAATCACCTCCACTGTCTGATTAGCAGTATCCCCAACTCCATTAAAAGCTTTTACACCTGTGCGTGCAATTGAAACTTTTGCTGACGTAACTAATGACACAAAATGTCCGTGAGGTAATGGGTTCTAATTTATTTAAAAACATCAAAACGAGGACGGTCGGGCCAGCCATCTTTGTTGTTATTTGATCTTTTTACGCTGTCCCCTTGCTAACTACTCGTAACATGGTTTTAAATTGTTGTGCCCCTTTGTGTACTACGAAGACATACGTGATTAATGGTGAGAAGATATCTCATTTTCAATTTCCAATAATTTTGTGATCGACGACCGTCATACCAAGGTGTGTAGAAGACATTTCAAAGCGAGTGACTTCACGAAAACCCTTGCCGGTCTGAGAAAGCTGAAGCAAGATGCTGTCCTTCGATTTTTCAGTGGAAACAGGATTCACCACGAAAGCGAAAGGCTCCCAAAGAACGGCGCGTATTGAGTCCAAAGAGACCACGTCCATCACTCTCAAATAGTAACACGGAACCGACTTGTATTGAACCCAAAACAAAAGAGTTTGCCTGTCAAACGAATATTAAACTCTCGCTGAATTTAATAATAAAACTGTTGGACAACACGAAATCATTAAACGAAACTGTAACTGAATTACAAGATCAGATCAGATGCAATGAAATTATGATTAATAAGCATAAAGAAAACGTAGCTGCTCTTAATGATCAGCTAAAGAAGAAAGCAGAGGAATGTTATGCCCTGAACGATGAACTCAAAAGTATGATTGAGAAATGCCAAAAAAGCGAAAGAAAAAATGAAAGAGTTTTTAGTGTAAACAAGTTTTTGAACGATAACGCTGCAATGTTATTCTATACAGGCTTCCCAAATGCTGAAATCTTTGAGAGCTATTTGGAATTTTTACAGCCTGGTAAAAATGGTGAAAACATAAAGTACAAGAATGCATCGCATGTAGACAATAATTACAGTGGGGCTAAGCCTGGTAAGCCAAGATCACTTGATCCCAAAGAAGAATTCTTTCTAACCCTCTGTAGACTTAGGCAGGGATTCCCAGAAGACCATCTATCCCATTTGTATGGAATCCACCAGTCTACTGTATCACGAATAATAGTTTCTCGGATTTCTTTCATATACCTCGTCTAGTAAGATCTGTATTTGGCCTTCAAGAGAACAAGTTGATCAACATATGCCAGAAGATTTTAAAAATAAATATCCAAATACAAGAGTCATCATAGACTGTACGGAGATTAAATGTCAAATGCCCTCGAGTCTTTTACTTAACAGTCAGCTTTATAGCTCCTATAAAAACCACACAACCCTGAAAGGTCTTATGGGCATTACACCTGGTGGGAGCATAAGTTTTATCAGTTCACTTTATACAGGAAGAATTTCGGATAGAGAAATTGTTGAGCGAAGTGGATTCTTAGAGCAAATGTTTGATGTTGGCGACTCTGTGATGGCATATAAGGGATTCCTTATTCAAGAACTCCTTCAACCAGGGGTTTCATTGAACATGACACCATTTTTAGGAGACCAGGTGCAGTTTAGTGCAAATGACACTGTTGACACACAATTGCATCTTTAAGAGTGCATGTGGAAAGAGCCATAAACAAAATAAGAATTTCCACACTTGGGATAGGGTAACTCCTATTAATTTATTTGGCAAAGTCAATCAGATGTGGTCAGTTTGTGCATTTTTATGCAATCTTCAAAATCCATTTATTAGTACATACAAGATTATGGAACTATTATGGTGTTCATATTTTATTAACATCTGTAGAATTTAATGTATGGTTGTACACTTAGGTCAAAAGTTGTGAATATGACAGACAAGATTCATAACAGTGAAAAAGGGTGATATTCTGTTTTGAATTATTTAGAGATGCAGACATAATAATCATATTAATTATCAGTCCAACACTGAAGCATATTTTTCTGGAATAGCAAACATTTATTAGGATCAAAATAATATGATTTTTAGGGGAAATGTGAGTTAACACTGTCATATGCAAAACTTGACAAGTTGTCAAACCATTTCATGGTAATGGTGTTTTTCTACTATTTGAAAACTGTTCTTACACAAAGGATTTAAAGAATGATTTTCAATCACAATATTTCACTTTGGACTGATTGTAGCTATACTTGGTTTGATCAGGCCAATATGAAACCACACATACCCATATCTATGACTTTGCTACTAATGGGAGAAAATATTTAAAGTAATATTGACATAATTTTTCCCTTAATGTACTCCAGTGTTGCTCATCAAATGCAATTCTTGTAATAGCTAACCCCTTTCTGGTATAAACTATGAAGTTGCACCAGGATGCTCCAGTCAAACCCATTTGACCCTGCACTTGGTCGTAATATGCATGGTTTGTTTTTAATGTCAAGATACCCCCTACATCTTCTAAACAGAAGCTAGGATCTGAGGAAGCCTCTAAAGGGTTCACAGAAAATTTTGAATGTGGACACTTAACTTCAGCTATTCCAAACTGTTCTCTACAACCTGGATCAACTATTCTGGCATCAGGTGTACCTCCCAATATGAAGTGCTTTTTGGATACACATAGACCACTACATAGAACTTTTAATGGCTTTCCAGATCTTTCCATGTACCTACCATACTCTCTTAAAGTAGTGCTTTCATATTTCAAACCATGTTTTGTGCTTTCAGTGCTAAATGATTTTAGAGATAGCATATCCTGTGATAGCTTTCCATGATTTCTTTTCCTAATTTTTACTCTATGGAAATCTGACGCTGTGATCCTGAATTTTCTTTCATCTTTCCATGTCTGAGATTCACTCTGTGTTCTTGTTTGTTCTTCAATTCTTTGTGTCTTCGTATCATCTACCTGTTGTAAAAATTTAATACCCTTGTGAGTTTCTGAAAGGTCTGATGACAGTAATCATCATTTGATTTTGAAAATAATTTCATACATGTTAGCACCAGTAAAAATAAATTACCTTTAGACTGTTAAGCTTGGTCAATTCTATGTCAGTCAAATCAGATAGTATTGGCAAATCATAGTGTTAATTAAAATCCTTCACAGGGAATGAAGGGTACATAACAAAATCTCTTTTCATATCAATATCTCTTCTATCAATTGAATCGATGTTCACCCAAACTTTAAAGTTGGATTCTGTGTATCCAAGCTGGTACGACCCATAAGAACCTCTAGGGCACATTCCATATTGAGTCTCAACATCAGGTACTGGTGTACTTCCTACTTGCACAAGGCCAAGTTTTGGATCAATTTTCTTAAGGGATGCAATAAAAGTATCAAATCTGTATCAAAATTTCTATCATTTTTCCTTGCTTCATATAGCCGTGAAGAAATTCCTGGACGTTCTATTTCCATCGTCAAAGTGCATTTTAGATACTGTCACATCCATGACAGGTAGGGATTGTACCCCTTGATCCCTAGGCCTGTTCCATTGCTGTAGTGTGGAAGTGCAGATGGGCGTGGGTTTTTCATCATCTTCATATCTAAAAGATTTAACATCTGAGCACCCATACAGTGAATACTTGCAGACTTTTAACATTAAAGCCAGCATGTGGTTACACAAACCAGATTTTCCAATGGCACAGGTTGGGCCACAATATGTATATACTACTTCCCCAGACACAATACACAATACAAGTTTGAGCTCATGGGGCGCCTCATTTACTTTAAAGCTATGATGACATTTTGCTTTAAAGAAAAAGTATCTCTGATCACTGTTTGTTTCAATATTGTGCAGATACTCGTCTACCAGATATGTTATTGCTCTCTGCATTCCCGTAGGAACTGAGTGGTTCAGTGACGCAACCCTTTTACCAGACTTTTTAATGTGGCGATCAACTTCGGCTCGTGTAAAAAAGGGAGCTTACTCTAAAGACGTGTTCCATCCCGTGTTTGGAAAAGCTATCTTTCTTGGTTCAGGCAATGTAGAGTCTGAAGAAGAAGCCTTCGGATAACTACTCTGCGAAGAAAGACTGTGCATTTTCCTCTTTGTGTAAGCATTGTTTTCATCAGGATCATAGATAAGACCTTCGAGGCCTCTACTGATGTATTCGTCAACTCTGAAGAGTAAATGTGAACAAATAAATTTACGCGATCTATATAACAACTAGTTAATTGATAAACTACGGTTTTTAAAAGCTAGTCATCACATTCACATTACTAAGTTGGGAGTTTTACTTATATGTTTAACTGAACGATTGGGAAAACTTCGCGGAATCGCATTAGTCTTAAATTATAAAAAAACTTACGGTTGAATAAACTACAATAAAGCAATGATTAATGGTCTTGATAGACAGGTGTTCTTCAAAACTGATATTTCATACAATACTAAGATATAATACAGGCCCAAGGTTTTGTGTTTGCGTGGTGCTGTGCGAAGGAAAATTCGCGGAGTCGCGTTACAAAAACTTACCGTTTCACAAGCAAAGCTTTCGTGTGTAAACCTTTGCACGAGTCCCCGCGGCATTTCAACCACAATTTCAATTCAGAATTCTTCAACTGAAGTGGTTTCCGTCCGTTTAAAGAGGATCCTGGCACATCTTCTTCGCTTTGAAAGCAAGGGTCGTAAACTACTGGCAGAGATGATAACGACGCCATTTTGTTTCGAGGCCCGACCGTCCTCGTTTTTATCTTTTTTGAATAAATTAGAACCCTTTACCTCACGGACATTTTGGGTATTGCATATGGTGTATGACAACCCAAAGTAACCAAAGAGCCCTCGCAAACATCCTGATCGTTGCTCGCATTCACAATCTCAGAGTGTTCCGTTAAGATAATATGGTTTTGAATTAAGTAGCTGTGTCCTCAAAGAAAGTCATAAACTTTCTGTTAATACGACTGAGCAACAAAGAATATTTTTCACCTGATTACACAATCATTGGAATGTGTTCAAAAGAATTTTATCCTAAATCCTTCACTGCGTTCTGTCTTTAAATATACCAAATTCAATACGTCATGTTCAGAAATTTTGAAACAAAGAAAAATAGGTCTGGTTAACGATGTCGAGACCTATTGTTAAACTTCCCCAAAAAGTGCTTCTTAAAACTGTATTTTTATGCAGCCACATCTCAAAAATTCAATGGAAACATTTGCAATAGGAACCTTCCGCAGGGAATGAAAGTATGAGCCCTTTTTTTTCAACTGATTCTCCGAGAGGTTTCCAAGGAGGCCTCTACCTAATATGCACTAGCCAGACTTTCATGGCTCGCTTTCAAACATTTCGAACAAGACTATTCTGCAAAATTCACTGTAACAGTGGTTCATTGTTAGTCCAACTTTTGCCCAATGTGACAGGAAGATGACTGAATGCCGTACAGAACTGATTCAAATACACGATATGGGGTGCATCATGTCAATTATGAGCCACGACCTCCCGTCATGGCTATGAAACTATTCGAACTGGTTCTGATTATTTTTCATGCCATATGATATCTATCCCCAAAAACTATTAAGTCCTCTATAAGAATAAACATCCTAAACTTGTACCTAAAACTGCGACATTTACTTCATGACTAGCAAGAATAGTCCCATTAAGTTGTACAATGTACTCAATCTTGTATGTTCCTTCATCTCTGTCCTGACGTTATTGATGAGTAACGTGGCTTGATCATTACGGTCAATCTTAAACACGAAGGCGCGCTATAAAAGGAGAGTTGCCTCAGGTACCTCTGGACCATTTGTCAATCAACCGTCGTGTGATGTAGAACTCTAAGAGTCAAGTCAGCTTGAGCTAAAGCTAGTCCAAAGCCTATGAAAAGCGGGCGCATTCCTCAAAATTGTTTTATGTTTTCATCACGATACAAGAATTTTTGAGTTTTGTATTTCCTTTCTCGAATGGAAACTGTCTTTATTTGTGGCGGTATAACTGAAATCGAAGAAGGTGGTTCGCACGTTGCATCATTGCCACCATGCTCGTGGAAGTAAACATCTCATTAGCTCCTTTTGTTCGTCTACCAGGAACCTACGGGACCTCTCCTTTCATAGCGCGCCTTCGTGTTTAATATGTGGGGCTCCGGGTTCAGCTAACCACTAGACCCAGTAACTTTTACGAAGGCTATTCCGCTAATCAGATCATAATTTGAGCTTGTCCCTTTAGACTTTGTCCATCTAATGAAATAAAATGTCTGACTCTTAGTCTGTTCATTACAAGTAACTTCCGAGTTAACTTCCATGTAAGTGACATGTCCACTCCTTTTGTTACCAATGTTGAATTGGCTGGTTGTACCGTCCAGTTAAATGATTCTGTAATTCATTAAAATTGATGACACCCTTTTTTTTTATTTATTCACATTTAAATAAATAATGTGTATCTCTTCGTATCACATCACGGAACTCATGAATCTTAAACAACAAACGATAGAGGGAATAATGTGTAGCGCGCGTAGATATGGAATTTCTCTTCGCTCGTTCAACTCCGACCTCGAATTTGAGCGCAGCGAACGAGTGAGAGTTGAACAACAGAAGAGAAATTCCACATCTTCAAGCAACCATTTATTATTTTGTTCATAATATGAACAAGGTAAACCTTTACCAATAAGAAAAGTCGACTTTATTGATGACTGAAAAAAAGTAGGATCCACAATCTGCAAAAAAGCCCTAGAGTGTGTCCACGACTAGGCTCATGATGAAAGAATGCGTTGAATCATTATACAAAATGAATTGAAAATTTCTCAGTTATTGACGTTTTCCTCCGACAGAAGAAGTCTTTTCTGTTACGCGGCAAAAATCGGCCTGTGGCAAATCTTCCAGATGTCGATTTTTGTTCTCAGCCGCTAGAAATGCCTTTACCAAAGCCAGGTAAGTATCCTTCGACTGTTCTTTCGTACTAGTTTTTCTGTCGTGAGCCATACGAGTTTCCGAATGTTTTGAAAAACAACGTTGAGAACAGTGAAGGCTTTGTCTTTCCTTCATCGACCTGATAGAGTGGCGCGAAAGGCGAGCGACGTGTCAGCGGCTGATTGGCGATATCAAACGCACGTAAAAGGATTTCGTTATTTTACACGTTATTACGGAATCTATACGGACTCTGCAGTTGCTGGCTAACTCGATAAATAATCGAAGAGGAATTTAAACTATCTTTCCAAGATTTATTGTCCACGAACACCAGATACCCTTCCCCTCATCATATTTCGTAATTGAACGTAGCGCTAGAAAGTTGTCGAATGACTCTCTCCTCATTCTCAAATGTCTATGGAAAAAGGCTCAGGAAATTACGATTTTAAATCATGATTCTACAAGTCGACGGCGGCTTTGACGTCTGTTGAGCAGCTGAGTTAAAGACTCTAAGATTTTGTATTCCGCCTGAAGTAAATTCTCATTATCACTACCATTCATTCGTGGATACGGTGAGCCACATGAAAATGATGTCATTTTTATAATTTTTTTTTGTTTCTTATCAACAGAAAGGAAGAAAGATTTCGAATGAATCCTGTTAATCGTCTTTTAATCTGTTAATACTGATCTTCAAAGTCAATAATCATACTCCATTATGGATATCCTTCTTCAATTCAATTAACCCAGGAAAAATATAATTCTTCATTATAGTCCTTTTTTTTTTTCATGCCTCTAGAGTTTCTCTCTGCTTTAAAATTATGAATTTCTAATTTTTTGTCAGCGAAAGTGTACTTTTTTGGCAGAACTGATCATAAGTAACTTTACAAAAGACTGCTCAGCAGCAACGAATTTTATCAATAGCCCCTCCATCGCCGGGTTCTCCACCACTCAACGAATGATAAAGAACCAGAATAAAAAAAAAATGCAGCAACAGGTTTTCAATTCTTGCTCAGGATGTAAAACGAACTACTTGTTACGGTCAAGGGGTTTACCAAGTAAGGATGAAATCGCCACTTTTAGATTTTTGGCTCTACGATGATCCCTGTGCCTTATACGCATGCTACGGTATGAGTCATAATATTGCTACTTTGCATATATCTCAGTACCTGAACACAATTGTTTCTAAAATCGCACAATACGAGTGCCTTCTCAGTACAAAATGAAATATGGCTCCTCACTTTAATCATCAAACTTTCCGCTCTATTGCGCATTTCAACCGAAACTTCCAGGGGTAAACTTCTGTATAGTATCATCATGCAGACAGGGTCAACTCCCAACTTTTCAACACTTTCTTATAATAAAAATATTGCTAAAATATGAAATTAACATCGTTTCTTAGAAAATAAGGCTTAAACTCTTACCTAGGACCAGAAGAGAAGTAGTATCTGGTATGCGAAAAATATTGGGCTTTTTGGCCAAATAACATACTGCTATGCACAAGTAACGTGCCAAATATAGTCGCGGTTTTATAAAGAAATCTACTCATTTCACTTATACTTTCAGTGTAAAAATATTTCGAGTAGCTCAGTATAGCAAGCAAATACAAGCTTAGGGAAAGCAATAATATAAGCACGATAGCTTTCCTCCTGACAGGATGGCTTCGCGATAAACTGTTCCTTAAAAATTAACTAAAGCATTTACACAACAATGGCCTTCAGAGCGAGATCCAATCTATCTGGTAAATAAGATTCTTTCTTGGAAGGTACGGTTACAATACAAATATATCAAAGCGCGTCGTCGGATGTCATAATACGCTGTCCTTCCTTTCAGAATTTTGCTTGCAATAAACCGTTCACAAATGCTTATACGAGAGTATACTCTATCGGTTAAGCGACTGAAAGCATATAATAGTGGTTCACCGTTTAAGAATATAAAAAGCACAACGCAATAGTTTATGGCAAAGATGATTAGTCCCTGAAACTTGTTGCGGTAAAGTGATCAAGTCGTTGGCCGATCACACCTTGGACGTGATCCAACTACACGAAAAAATCCTCGACATTTGCATACAACTGCTTATCGTGCATATTCATGTTGATCAGCCTCTGCAAAGAAAAAAAATTAAAATTATAATAACCAGCGTCATTTAAAAATAGGGTTCCTCAAGTGATGAATCAATGAGTTTGAATATATGAAATTCATGTGTGTATGCTGCGGTTTTAAGAAATGTATGAAAGTGATCCTGGCAGTATTGAACAGAGGTCATGGGTTCAAATCCCGTACGGCCCGAATTTTTTTTCAGACATTATTTTCACAGTACATAAGTAGTGTTCATTATTGCAAAGATCGCCTTCATACATATCTTATGACCTCTAAAATAATAACCATAAAGTATCGTTTGTGATTGGAACATTTTAGTTTGCTCCTTTGCTGTTTTCTTTTTTTTTTTTGCTTTTGTTTTTATTTATTTATTTATTTATTTTTTTTGTGGAACACTTTCTAAAAAGTAAAGAGATGAGTACATATTACTAAGCCATCCGGGTAAATGCTGTGTAGGTTGAAAACCCAAGCCAGTCACTCTTGCGTAAAAACAAACTTTTGTGTTGATCACAATTCTCACCTTATGTTGGGTTTCCATGTCCTTAAGCTGATTTTTTAAATCAGCGAATGTTGGTCTTACATCCGGGTCATTTTTCCAGCATTTCATCATGATCTGATACCTGGTATTTTCAAATGATCTGTTTAAGATTTAATAAACGTTTTCTTCTGCGCTGAGAGAGAACGAGTTAAAAAAGAAACTTACAACTTTTCATCGACGTGTTGTGGTTTGGGCATCCTGTATCCCTCCTGAAGTAAGTTTGCAATTTTTCTTCCAGCTTGGGTAAGGTGAGCCACCTAGAAGAACCACAAAACCATAACTATGACAAGACCGTCGAAATATAATTGTAACAAAACAACGACCTGCAATTTTTCACAAAATTAGTACATCTCATTTTGCTGGCTGGGCAGAATATTTGAGGAAAAGACCTTGGTCACGACCTTTTGGCGATAAATAATATTAATTCTTTGTTTTCTCTCGCTATCAAATCACTTTGGTTTTTCAGCAAAAGTTGATTTCGAAATAAATTTTGTGGTACTACATTTGTTTTTAAAACGATTGAAACGCGGCTTTAAAACAATTTGTTATTCAATAATCCTTCACAAAAAGTAACTCAAAAAGTTAAAACGAGACGTAGTTGCCGTTAACAATTACGTTAATTAGCGTGACTCTCATTCGTTAATATCTGAGGAACAAATGCTGGTGGACGAACAAAAGAAGCTAGTGAGATATCCATTGTTTACGTCCACCAACATGGCGGCCATGACGTAACGTGCAAACCACCTATAAATACACTTCCGCCTATTCTTTACAAGTCTCTTGAATTTGGACATTTCTAGCGTAAATTACACAGCAGTAACCGAAGGAATTCGATGAATAAAAGTCGCATTATTCCCCTTGTGTCTAGCTGGAAAGAGTCTCACTGACTTCAGCTTTTCGCTGGAAGAAAAACCGATTTACACACACCATTGCAGAAAACAAATATGCAGAATTACAATTCCAAATCACAATTTTGTATTCATTCACAATTTGATTTTTCCGTGACATTTTAAAACGGAACAGAGGTAAATCTTCGAAGATTAATTGTCGTTGGAAATGAACTGTACTTTCCGTAAGATATTAGTGTGCTTTTTTTGTACAAGAAAATCGTCGCACGGTCATTTAACCCGTGTGTGTTTGTCATACCAGTACTGTTGTTTCTTCAAAAGTCGACGCTTTTTTCCTCTTCAATTGACAGGTGTCACATCGTGACAGTTACTCATCAAATAATGTTACAAAGTTTACTCGGAAGCCTTTTAAGTTACCTTTACAAATAAAAATGTTTCGGTGAAAGCTTTCTCTTTAATTTGAATAACGTCAGTTTTCTTTATCATCCACTCACTAACAAAATGTTAAATTTATGGAGGATTTTCCCGTGATTAAACTCGTAATTGTAACCTAAATCATTCGGGTTCTTTTAGAAAGCACTTTTTTATGTGTTAGAAAAAAATAAAAATGTTATTGACCAGCACAGGTCGGTCCGTATTGGGAAAAACTGTGCCCTCTGTCTTGAGTACCGCCCGAGGTCTATGGCTTCGGGCGGTATCCAAGACCTCGTGCACAGTTATTCCCAATACGGACCGACCTATGCTGGTCAATAACATATATATAGTAAACAGGGATAAACATCCACAGAGCCTCATAAACTTCCATTCTAGGGATCATTATCAATAGCTGGGAACAGACCCTTATATAAAACTATCATGACACTTTATTCAAAACCCCCTTATGTAAATCGGCATCGTTACATAGCGACAATATAGAGGTACAAATATAATAATAATAACAATGATAATAATAATAATAATAATAATGATACTTTATTTACCCACGTATCACCTAAGAGCTAATAGCTCGTTTAAAACATGAACGTAAAAACTAATTACAAATAATGAGCTAATAAGAACTAATATCAAAAGATAAAAATATTGAAAAGCTATATATTATCTAATTTGTAAGTACTATGTAATTAATAAGCGAAAGTTGTTAAAAATCGAGTTAAAGCCTCGCCATAAACGAATGCAACGCGCGCCTAAAGGCAACCAAGTCCGGACACTCCCTAACTCTAGTAGGCAAACCATTCCAAAGTTTAGTAGTTAAATATGACCATGACTTGTGCATGTATTCTAAGTTGAACGATGGTAGCTTAAGGCGTGTGCCAGACCCCCTTTAGGTTGTAATTTACATTTAAAACGTTAAAAAAGTTACTAAGATATTCCGGTCCCTGTCCTGTTAAACATTTATATAAAATAACTAATGACTGGAATTGCCTCCGTGTCTCTAAGTTTTGTAATTCAGCTAAATTAAGAAGAAAATCATAAAACAGTGAGCTTGAATACCCTAGGATAGTCCTTAGGATTTAGCAATAAGTGTCCTCTAACTTGTTTTTGAGTCCATTACTTATTCCTAGCATGAGTGGGCTACAACACTTTAAGTGGGGTAGTACATATGCTTTGTAAAGGCGAATCATAACATCTTGTGGTATAAACTTACGCAGCTTACGTATGGCAGCTGCCTTATCACATGCCTTCTTAATTTGTACTTGTATATAGGGCTTAAATGTTATTCGTTCACCTAAAATGACACTAAGAATCTTCAGACTATCAGTCAGCTCTACATTATCATAAAATATAAAACCCCTGGATGCCAGGTAAGGTTCTAACCTTCACGATCGACGATCGATATCAACATCTGCGCGCAGACCCCCAGATGTAACATTTTACCATCGCAATAAACAACTGGGCACAGGTTTAACAGGGATGGGACATTTTAAGTTCAATATCAACATCTGGGCACAGAATACACACTGTATGTAAAGAGTTACGATCAACACAGACCCCTGACCGTAAGATACTAAGATAAGTAGCAACATCTGGCTACAGCCAGTCATGTAAGACACATTGATTAAAACCCATGGATGTAAGAAACAACGAACAATATCAACATCTGGACACGGTTAGAACCGTACCTGACATCTAGGCAAGGTTAGAACCGTACCTGACATCTAGGGGTTTTATATTTGTACCTCTATATTGTCGCTATGTAACGATGACAATTTACATAAGGGGGTTTTGAATGAAATGTCATGGCAGTTTTATATAAGGGTCTGTTTCCAGCTTGATAATGATCCCATTCGAGAATACCTATGGTGAAAATCTCGTAAAGCACAACTCCATAACTCCATCTGCGGAAAGACAAATCAAACGAATATATATCAAGAGACTGAAAACATTAATAGTATATATGTAAGACAATTAAGATATATTCTTTCACAAAGCATAAAATTCATGTCCTGATTAAAATTGATAAATCTTGTTGGAAAATCGCCATTGGTAATTATCAGATATACTTACACGTCACTTTTGGTGGTATATTTTCCGTACAACAAGGCCTCATAAGCAGTCCATTTCACGGGAAGACGGCCCTAAATATTTCAAATAATAAATAGATTTAGCAAAGCCTAAAAGCGGAGCTCCCAATAGGTGAAAATCTTGCAATAAAATTTCTTTACATATATTAAAAATTTTTAGCCAAAAATTCATTCTGTCTAGATTAAACCCATTGACACTTACGTGTAACACGTGCCTGTGATAAGTCAAAATTTTGGAGAAACCAAGAAAGCAAACACAATCCGCAGTAAATTTTTAAAAATCATCTTTTCTGAAAAACAAGCTCCAGTGAAAGAAGACTAATTAAAGAACTTATTTCCGACGAAAAAAGCGATAGGTGCATATTACATTTTGCGAATTTGTCCGTGAGTGAAGAGATCTCAAGTTCCATGGAATCTATCAAGAAATATTTCGGGACGACAGATTTATTCAAAACAGTTTTTGATTTGCTGTTATAAGCGAAAAACGTACGAATTTCTTACGTGTACAAATCCCACGCGGTAAAATTCATCATGCTTAGATCGTTGTTTGCTTGCCTTCAAGGCCAGAAATTGAGCAGCGTTGTGTTGAAAATTCTGAAAAAACTTCGATTTGACGCAAAATCTTTTATTAAACAATACTTTTTGAACACGTTGTTACTCGAACATAATATTTACTGGGCCATCGAATCGTCAAATTATCGCTAGGCCCTGCTTGAAGTCCGAAAGTTCCGTTTTCACTTTACGTCCATAAATGGCATCGCCTTGAGAATCGTAGTGTCGTTGACTCAAGAGCTTATTCTGTCACCTTTAAGACCTTATTATCCATTATTTTCCAAGCAGAGTATTCTATAGCAATGTTACTTTACATTTTGAGCTCCACAAGGTCTAACTCGATCGCAAATGAACGAAAAATCTGACCTGAAAAATTTGAGGGTCGACCGCGCTGACGCCATATTTTCAAATTTGATCATATTGTACTTTCGTGATAGGATACATGACAGAGGGCAATTACGTACGTACAAAAAAAGGTTGACCATAAAAAAGAGGTTGACTATAATCCATGGGTATGCGGCTCTGCCCCACGCGCGCTTCCCGAGCGTGGGAGCCCCATAACCCCACTTTGTGAATAGCTCAAAAAGTATAGAAAGCGACCAGCCAAAGGTATTTTTATTTCAAGCTATACTTGTTTACGTTTTCGTTAGAGTCCCACCCAAGGATTCCATGATCGAAACCAGGAATATATCAGCTATACCGCAACAATGATTATGAAAGGTCATTAGATGGAACGATATGTAGTACGATATGATATGTAGTACGGCCCCCATCTCCCCTCGTTCTTGATTACCTTAGTCTTTCGTTCATAAATATTTTCCTCCTGCACATCTCTGGCCATTCCAAAGTCTGTCACTTTGCACGTCTCCTTTTGTCCAACCAACACATTACGGGCTGCAAGGTCTCGATGGATGATCTAAGAAAGAGTTGATGCGTCAACGAAAACTAGTGAATGCGGATGAAAAGAACTGAAATGAAATAGCAGATAGGAAAAAAAGAAATTTCTATCAAATATATACTAAGATTTTAATGGAAATAGAATTCTGTAGTAAAGCAGTTTTTGCGACCGACAACAAACTTTTGAAATGTCGTATTAATTCCTTTTATTCCTTGACATTAAAATGGATATTTGTTATGAATATCTTAAGGAATCCTTTCCATTCCCGTCTCTTCCTTTGCCTACACTAAAGAAACCTAGAAATTTCCATTTGATGGGGTGCCTAGGAACGATGCACAAATATCGCTATTTGAACATTGGGATAAAACTTAGATGATGGCATTAAGATAGGTAGGGTTCTCCCAAAGCAAATTAAAACCTTTACGAAACGGTAAGAAAATGTTTGCATATTACGGGCGTGATCTTGTAAAGACATAAAATTCTATAAAGGACACAGCTTCACATCGCGATACACCTTACAAAAATGTTTTAGAATTAAGTTTCTTCCTTCGTGTTTTAATTAACATACAGATTTTGAGGACAAATAGCTCATTCCATCTGCAATTTGCCAGGCAAACTTCATTAGCTGCTGTGACGTCAGATTTGTTTGTGGTTTGATATTTGGGTCTTTGAAGTATGTGTCATTTAATCCACGGCTCTTTCTCAGGTAACCCAGCAGATCCCCAAAAGGCACATATTCAATCAAAACCAACGGTGGCTCTGAAGAAATTAAACAAACAATATGACAAATTACTCTTTAGAAAACCTGAATAACAAATGAAATAGATGCATAGTCCAATCATGGTTAAATACTTTTGAAGGAATCGCAAAAAAAAAGATATAGTTTTAAAAAGAAAAGCTGGACTGCCTCATAAGAGGGAACAGACCATATATTCCCTTAAAAAAAGCATTTTCGCTTCTATAACAGAATGGTCAGTTCAGAGGCAAATATTCGGTCTTAGTCTACCGATAAGTCCTGGAGCGTCAATATAAATTTGAAAAAAGTAGAGGCAGTCTTACAACGTAAATCAAAAGGAAATTGTGAAGTCCGACCCACATAACCAAAGCATACCAGATTCCGTAACACAACCCAGAAGTTTAATGACGTAAGGATGTGGTTTCAGCTGCTTCATTGTTTCAAGTTCTTTCATCAGATCTCTCTTTTCTGATTCAGCAGCGTTAGCTAGAGTTTAAAAAAAAAGAATAGAGTTTTGGTTAATGGGAATTATACAGTATACGAGAAACCTAAATGAAAACACTAGTTATAAAATGGCAAATAGCCAAAAAATTACGGTAACATGGCAACATTTCCTGGATGACTGTAAGGCAAGACTGTAATTCAATTTACAATACAAGAACTCACATTTAAGCATCTTAATAGCCACTGTGGTCGTCTCAGGCCTCCCTCGAAGTCCTAATACTGTTCCCCTGGCAACCTGTCCAAAAGCACCTTTACCAATGACCTTTTCTATGGTCACGTGATGTCTTGGAACTTCCCAGGAGCGTGTTGAGGGATAAAAAGGTGCGTAACCGGCACCTGGAGCGGCACTGTGTGATTTTCTGTTATCTCTGCTAGCTTCTCTGAGATCTATGTATTCTGCAGGAGGCTGTGTGAGTTTTCCTGAATTGAGCTGTCCTAGTGCAATATCTTGTAATCCTGTTTCATTCTATTAAACCATGCATGTACTCGTTAAGGTATTCGCATATAAATTTGTTATCAATCTCAATAAAAAGTCGTACCTGGCCATAAAAAAATAGTTTACCCATTTTCAATGGAGGTGGAGGACCCCAGTAATGGTAACCCGCCCAGGTGGGGTATCTCGCCTATCCATATATATATGCGTCATTAACAAAGCGTGAGGTCAAGATGGCTGGATACTGGCCGAGTTCTTTATTCGCATTTTTATGAACCGAGACGAAGTCGAGGGCCATAAAAATGCGAGAAAAGAACGAGGCAGATATCCAGCCATCTTGACCAAACAAGCTTGGTTAATAACGGATTTATTATCGTAGCCATGATGGTGGTCGGTCAAGTTTGCGTCCGTCCCTCGACTTTTGTCATTATCTTCATTATCCTATTTCTTTTCTCGCGTCTCCTCGACAGCACCAGCAAAGATATCACCTTTGATTCAAATCGTTGTACTATCTTTCGTCGAACTTCGTCGCGGTGTAAACAGCGAAGGTCTCCCATTTGCAAATGGTCTAAACATGGCCAAACGACCATGGCGATGCCTGACGCTCGAGGCGTCTTTGCGTGAAAGTGAAAAGTGAAAGTGAAAGTGAATGATTCGATACCTTAATAGCAGCATAGGCTGAATTGCTGAGGTCTACAGTGTTACTAAGGTTGAGATCGGACGTCAGCATTATCAGGCGCCTCTGGCAGCCGCTTTAGTCCATGTAACGACCTCACCTTTTCCCCCACACATCCCACCCCAGGGGAGGACATCCATCACACAGTAATCTCGTGTGTGGGAAATTAACGTCTCCTACCCCTAACCCTGCAGGAGACGGGACCTCCATTTATTCGTCCTTATCCGAGAAGACTAGAATACCTAACCATTTCATTGATGTTATAGAAAGGTAGCAAATTCTCCTCAGTTATTTTAAGACCATGAGTATTGGTCCGGCCGGGGCTCGAACCCTCGACCTCCCGCACAACACAATCCGGCGCTCTAACCAATTGAGCTAACCAGGAGGCGGTTAAATCTCATCCTCTTGTCTGGCGAGATTCACCCGCAACCTGGGCCCTCCATACGAGGAAAAGCAGGCAGCAATGAAACTACAAACCAAGGCAACAAATCGACCAGAAATCAAGCAACGAAGAATCGAAAACATCTCATGTCCGTCGCCCATCTTAATGTACGCTCTGTGGCGTCTCGCGAAAATTTTCACCTTCTTAAAGACATGATTATCAATAACAAGTATGACCTTTTTACTATTTCTGAGTCGTGGTTGGACTCTACAATACATGACGCGGATATTCTTATTCCAGGATATACGACGTTCAGGCAAGATCGAGGGCTACGCACGAGAGGTGGCGGATTACTTGTTTACATTAAAAATATTTATAAGGCCTCGGTGATTGAAAAATGGTCCTCAACGTCTGAATCGAATTTTCAACAGCTTTGGATGAATGTACAGTATAAGAAATTTAAATCTTTTCTTCTCTGCACAGTTTACAGACCACCGGATGCCTCAATAGATTTCTTAGAAGACTTAAGTAAGACTTTTGTTGACTCTCTGCTACATGGCTTAAATGTGCTAATCCTTGGAGATCTTAATTGTAATGTTCTTGGAACAACTGATCCTGGGTGTAGTGTATAGGATGCCAACGAGCATGAAATATGCGCGATGTAATGCGAGGCGTGATGATGTGATGTAATACCCTCGAGACCTGCATATATACAGCATGTGTTTAATTATTTAGTGAGTTCTCTTAGGTACGTGAATAAAACCGATTTCATTTTAACCGCTGTGTACTACATTGGCGACGAGGATTTCGAGAATTGTGAAGATTTAGAGGACTTCAAGGATTTCGAGGTTTTGTCCAAGGTTTCAGGAGTTTCGTCCGAGAATTCGTAAGTGATTTCGCCAGGGATTTATTTCAGAGATGCCGGGACACGGTGGATCAGACGAAACGACAAGAGGTGCTGTTGGCAGTTCTGTTAATGGTTCTGGAATGGCTACAGTTGCTTTAGATGTCAGTGGATTGGAACCATTTAATCCGAAGGGAGAGGCACACAATTTAAGTCAGCGGTGGAAGAGATGGAAGCGAGCGTTCGATTTGTACGTGACAGGAAAAGGTGTTTCGAACGACGCTCAAAAGCGAGCTCTTCTGTTGCACGTTGCTGGTATGGACGTTCAAGAAATTTATTTCACATTAGCCGGTGATGGCGAGGATGTGAGTTTTCAGGCAACACTTCATGTACTTGACAATTATTTTGTTCCCAAGTCAAACGTTCCTTTTGAGAGACATTTGTTTAGACAAATTTCGCAGGAGAGTGGAGAAACTGTGGACCAGTTTGTGTGCAGATTGCGTCAGCGAGCAGCGACTTGTGAGTTTGGCGTCAACGAGGACGACTACATTCGGGATCAACTCATAGACAAGTGTTACTCCAGCCACTTGCGCCGGAAGTTCCTGGAAAAGGAAGGGACTGTTACTTTGGTTGATTTGTTGCGGGTTGCGAGATCCCAAGAAGCAGTTGATAGACAACTGAAACAATTCAACACGGACCAGGTAGACCGGGTCAATGCAGTGAGAGGAAAAGTGGATGGAAACAAGAATCCCAGAAAATTGAAGACGTGCTTTAGTTGCGGACGGGAAGGACACTTTAGTCAGGATTGGAGGTGCCCGGCACGAGGTCAGACTTGCGGGAAGTGCGGTACGATAGGCCATTTCAAAGTCAAATGCCCCCAATTCCATCAGCGAGGCGGCGCCCAGTCGGGATCCAAAGGAACGAGGAATAGCAGAGGTGGATTTGGTCGGGGTGGACGTGGACGCGGAAGACTGGGGCAAGAGGCAAATCTAGTGACTCGCGGACCCGCCTCCCGAGAAGAGGACAAAAAAGATTTTGCAACACCAGCTCGTCAGTCAAGACCCGATTATGCCTTTTCAGTGGAACAGTTGGATGACCACAGGGACGAAAGAAGTGCGTTGGTAACGCTGATCATCGGTGGTGTGTACGTACCAGATGTTCTTATTGATTCGGGAGCTTCATGTAATGTTATGGGACAGCGGACCTGGGAATTACTAAAGCAGAAGGGGATCAAGTGTGAATCTCGGAAGTCTGCGAAAGAAATTTTTGCTTATGGTGGCGTAGAACCGTTATCGACCCTAGGAACTTTTACAGCAGATGTCACGCACGCTGGGTGTGAGTTTAAAGACGGAAGTAATGCTGAATTTATAGTGGTTGAAGGCGATGGTCGTACGCTGTTGGGGCGCGAAACTGCCGAGGTGCTAAACCTGCTACGTGTTGGTCCTTTTCAGGCAAACAGTGTTGACGGAGGACGACCAGACGACAGCATTAGAGGAAAATACAAGGAGTTATTTAGTGGTGTTGGTCTTTTGAAGGGTTACGAATTAAAACTGCATGTTGATGAGTCAGTGAAGCCTGTAGCGCAGCATGTACGTAGGATTCCTTTTGGGTTGCGAGAGAAGGTTGATGCAAAGCTTGATGAACTTTTGAGGCTGGATATCATAGAGGAAGTGCCGGAAGGGCCGTCAGGATGGATATCGCCATTGGTGGTTGTTCCCAAAGGTGACGGTGACGTGAGGGTCTGTGTTGACATGCGCCGAGCGAATGAAGCAATCGTCAGGGAGCGGCATCCAATTCCAACCGTCGAGGAGCTGTTACATGACTTGAATGGAAGTACTATGTTTAGCAAGATTGATCTCAAGTGGGGTTTTCACCAGATCCTGCTCAGCGAGGAAAGTCGTCACATTACTACTTTCGTCACGCACCGAGGGCTGTATCGGTACAAGCGGTTGATGTTTGGGGTGACATCGGCACCAGAAAAGTATCAGCAAATCATCAGAGACGTGTTAAGGGGTTGTGCTGGGGTTGCCAACATTGCGGACGATCTTATTGTTCATGGAGGTGACGTGGAGGAACACGACAAGCGTCTTTTTGCTGTGTTGGATAGGCTGAGTGAAGTGGGGTTGACGGTGAACGGAGACAAGTGCCAGTTTAGGTTGTCGAAGCTTACGTTCTTTGGCCATGAGTTGACTAGTGACGGTATAAATCCATGCGAAGAGAAAATAGCCGCTATTAGAGATGCAAGACCTCCCAAAGACGCAAGCGAAGTACGATCGTTTATGGGTATTGTCCAGTATTCTTCGAAGTTCATGCCAGACGTAGCGTCCGTAGCGAAACCTATTCAAGAGTTGACCAGGAAGGGCGTAGTGTTTCACTGGGGAAATGAGCAACAAGCAGCTTTTGAGGAACTAAAGCGTCTAATCACCCAGGCGGAGACACTGGCTTATTTTAAGGTTGGCTGCAGAACGCGAATCATTGCTGATGCATCCCCAGTTGGCTTAGGGGCAGTTCTCACCCAGCAGCAGAGAGGCATGTGGAGAGTTGTCTCATACGCATCAAGGAGCTTAACTGACGTCGAACGGCGCTACAGCCAAACGGAGAAGGAAGCGCTGGCCTTGGTTTGGGCATGTGAACGGTTTAACATGTATGTTTCTGGACAGGACTTCGAGTTGGAGACCGACCACAAGCCTCTGGAGCGTATCTACTCCAGTACTTCGAGACCTTGCGCCAGGATAGAGAGATGGGTCTTAAGGCTACAAGGGTACGATTTTAAAGTAGTGTACCGCTCAGGAAAGACTAATATAGCAGACGCGTTGTCTCGCTTGAATTCGGATCACGTGGACCATGGAGAGGAGTATGACTATGTTAGAGCAATTGTTGAGGACTGTGTACCCGTTGCTCTATCACCTAGAGAGATTGAGGAAGCTTCCTATGATGACGAGGAATTGACCCAGGTGAAGAAATGTGTTAAGACAGGGAACTGGGACCAGTGTATACTTCCCTCGTATGCACAGGTCAAGGACGAATTATGTCTGTATGGTGAACTCTTGCTTCGAGGCACAAGGATTGTGGTTCCCAGGCTCTTGCGCGACAGGATGGTGCGGTTAGCACACGAAGGGCACCAGGGTATAGTCAAAACGAAGTATCGTCTCCGCAGTAAAGTTTGGTGGCCAAGAATGGACAAAGACGTTGAGAAGTTTTGTAGAATTTGTCATGGCTGCCAGGTCACCTCTGGATTTGACCCCCCAGAGCCGATGTCTCGCGTTTTTCCTCCAAGTGCCCCTTGGCAGGACTGTGGAGCAGATCTACTAGGACCCCTACCCACAGGAGAGAGTATTTTGGTGGTGGTCGATTACTATAGTCGATTCCTAGAGGTTGCTATCATGAAGTCTACGACAAGTTCCAAGGTCATCGAAGCACTTGCACCCATGTTTGCAAGATTCGGTTTTCCATTCTCGCTAAGGACAGATAATGGCCCCCAATTCGTGTCTGAAGAGTTTGAAGCCTTTTTACGTACGAATGGTATCGAACACCGGAAAACGACTCCATTGTGGCCACAAGCCAATGGAGAGGTGGAACGCCAGAATCGCTCGTTACTGAAATGCATACAGATCGCACATTTGGAAGGAAGGAACTGGAGAACTGAGTTGCTGGTATGGTTGACGGCGTACAGATCCACTCCGCAAACGACGACAGGGACTACACCCTGTTATATGATGTTTGGTCGCGAAATGAGATCCAAGCTGCCGGAGCTAAAGAGAGAGACAGTTGGTGTGCCAGGCGAGGAAGTGCAAGAGCGAGATTGGTCATGTAAATTAAAGGGAAAAGCTTACGCTGACCTTAAGAGGGGTGCCACGCCCAAAAGCATAAGTGTTGGCGACACGGTTCTTGTGAAAGCAGAGAAAACCAACAAGCTGTCTACCAACTTTAACCCTGATCCCTTTAAGGTTGTTTATAAGACGGGGTCAGAGGTAACGCTCAGGAACGAGACTGGCATTGAACTGAAAAGAAACACTGTGTTTGTAAAGAAGTATAACGAGCACGGAGATGTATCCAATGGCAACGAAGACCAAGTGGTACAGGCAGGTTCTGCAGTACGAGTGGATGACCCAGGGGCAAGCAAAATTTCAGAGACGACAGTCGTACCGGTGCCAAAAGAGATTCCTGGAACGTCTGAAGATTCTCAAGAACAACCTAGGCATTTCCCAGACAATGAAAATACCGGAGTGGGAAGGCCTGTTCGGAGGTCGACCCGGACTGTAAGACCGCCCGATCGTTATAAAGCCATATGAACTGAATATGATATGAACTGAATATCTTCAACTTCTTGTCCTTTTATCGAGCGACTGGTTTAATTTAAAGACTTCGATTTGTATGTTGAACATTTAGGAAAGGAGGGAATGTAGTGTATAGGATGCCAACGAGCATGAAATATGCGCGATGTAATGCGAGGCGTGATGATGTGATGTAATACCCTCGAGACCTGCATATATACAGCATGTGTTTAATTATTTAGTGAGTTCTCTTAGGTACGTGAATAAAACCGATTTCATTTTAACCGCTGTGTACTACACTGGGGGCCGCGCACTGATCAACTTTTGCTCGACTTTTGGCCTAACTCAACTCGTCAAAACCGCAACAAGAGTAACCGAAAATTCTGAATCACTCATCGATGTTGCTCTGACTACAAACGAAAATATTATCTACGCTTGCGAAGTGATACAGTCTGCAATTAGTGATCATAGTTTGGTTAGCTTAACACTCAAGTTTAAGACACCAAGGCCACGGAAAATATATGTAACCACGAGAACATATAAAAATTACGATCGTAATGGCTTTATTGACGATTTGGCAAATGTTCCCTTTCATATCGTTAAGCTTTTTGAAGATCCTGATGATCAAGTTAACGCCTTTAACTGCCTTTTTCTTCAGGTCTTAGACGAGCACGCCCCAATTAAACGTATCAGGATAAATTCAAGGCCTAATCCATTCATTACACCAGAGATCAAAGGACTAATGAACACGCGTGATATGTGGCATAAAAAGGCGATGAAAACCAACGACAAATTGCACTGGAATGCTTATCGCTTTTTCCGTCAGGAGGTCAAACATGAAATCAAGCTTGCCGAAAAAGAACATGTTCGTTCTGAAATCTCAAAATCGAATGGAAACTCCAACTCGATTTGGAAAATTCTTAACCGTTGTCTTCCCAAGAAAAATGCTCCATTAGCCGCTGTTGAAAATCCACTCCTTCTGGCAAATAAATTCAATGAATTTTATGCTAACGTGGGAAAAGTGACAGCTTTGAAAGCCACGGACCTTGCTGAAGAACATAATCTCAACTCCCAAGACACTGAGGGAATTCATCCGTGTGAATCCATTCGCAGCTCTGGTCAAAATACCTTGTTTATGTTCCGTTCCATCACTACGGGCGATGTGCAGAAGATTATTATGAGTATACCGTCTAACAAAGCTCCCGGTTACGACAAAGTAAATGCAAAAATTCTGAAAGATAGTTCACCAGTTATTGCTCCCATCATAACTAGTCTTATAAATGACTCCTTTTCTCTGGGCAGTTTTCCACTACAATGGAAGAAAGCAGAAATCGTTCCAATCATTAAATCAGGCGACAGTGAGGAACCTGCCAACACAAGACCAATTTCACTACTACCCATTTTATCTAAAGTATACGAAAGAGCAGCTCACTCGCAACTAGTCAACTTCCTTGACTCAAACAATATAATATATCAAATGCAAAGCGGAAACAAAAAATTTCACTCAGCCGAGACCTCATTACTTAATTTCACAGACGAACTACTAAATAACATGGATCACAGAAAGATGTCGGTTATAGTTCTCTTGGATATGTCCAAAGCTTTTGATAGCATTCGACATGACTTGATGTTGCGAAAACTTCGCAACGTTGGTTTATCGGAAATAGCTTGTACCTGGTTCGAGAGTTATTTGACACAACGTCAACAAGTTGTAAAGATTCAGGATACCTTGTCCAGCCCTCTACCCTTAACAGTCGGAGTACCGCAAGGATCCATCCTGGGCCCAGTATTGTTTACATTATATGTAAACGATCTCTTTCGAGTTCCAAAACACTGCAAACCCCTGGGCTATGTGGATGACACAAAAATTTTCCTCGGGTTCCCCTCAAACAAACTTCAAGACGTTATCTCTGCTGTAAACGAAGATTTAGAAGAAATATTGAGTTGGTGTTGTAGAAATTCGCTGCTCGTAAACCCTGATAAAACAAAACTTCTCTATGTGGGCGTCCCCCAACTAATGAGAACTTTACCTGCCACTCTTCCAAGTGCCACAATATTGGGAACTGAAATCAAGCCTGTGACCGTAGTTAAGGACCTGGGAGTGCACATTGATTGCCATCTTAATTTTAATGAGCACATCACAAAAACGGTATCTGACTGTATGTTTAAATTAACGAGAGTCAATAGGATAAAACATTTACTGGATCGAAGCACTCTGATATACCTCATAAACGCTTTCGTCTTTTGCAAACTTTTTTATTGTTCGACAGTTTGGAGCAACACAAGTAATAAGAATATCAAAAAACTTCAGTTAGTCCAGAACTACGCTTGCAGGATCGTGACTGGCTTGAAAAAGTACGATCACATCACAGAGGCACTGAAGTCTCTTAAATGGCTCAACGTAAAGAAAAAACTACTTTTTAATGACTTAGTCATGGTTTATAAATGCATCAACAACTTGACTCCTAACTATCTCTGTGAACGATTTAAACAACGTTCCGAAATTCACCAAAGAGATACCAGACAGAAGAGCGAGCTTACGTTGCCCAAGTGCAGGATCGCGGCTGGGCAAAGGGCTTTTGCCTTCCGTGGGGCTAAAAGTTATAATTTTTTACCCAAATTTATCAGAGACACAGATAGCCTAAGTGGTTTTAAAAAGAAAATTTTTAAGAATATTCTTAATTCGTAACATGTGACTTTAGTATTGAAATATAAGCTAATTTTTTTTTTTTTTTTTTTTTTTTTTAATATCATGTTATCTTATTATGACGTTTTTACGACTTAATATCTTATATTCATGTATGGCGGAAGAGCCCCCAGGGGGGAGCTATGCAATAAAGTATGTAAGTATGTATGTATGTATGTATGTATGTATTTATTATTTTGCAAAAAGATTTCGCTATATCAAGAACTAAGTTCGAGGGCCGGGAAAGAAAGCCAACTGTATTTGTAGTACAACAAACTTGCAAGAATCGTTTCTGTTTTCGTTGTTTTGACTATCTTCTGCCGCTTTTTGCGTTTCTATCGCCGACATTGTCCAGGAATTGCGAACGTAGTTCTAATTCAAGCTTTTCCAAGCGCGGGATCAATAGGGGCAATCCCGAGCGGGCAAGAAGGGCCCATCTTGCCCGCTCGGGTAGCCAATCAGAACACAGGATTCGCTTCATCTTGCCCACGTGCGCTGGGAGTGATGTAATAATATCTACTTATTGACTGATTGGGAGGACCGGTCGAAAAAATATTTGGCTCGAGGTCATGGCGTACTCGCCGCGCTCGGTCTGTGCCTGATGACAAATGAATAACGGCTAAAAGTTTCCAAAGAAACTGTGGTGCTGCGTCGGTGGGGGTAACAAGGTAATTTGGTTATATCAAGTCAGTTGAAATTGTAAATTGGCCACCATAACGAATAAAAAAGCTGACGTTTCGAGCGTTCGCCCTTCGTCAGAGCGAGTGGAGGAATTGTGGGTTGTATGTGGGTTTAAATATAGAAGCGGAGGTACGCCATTGGTGGGAACATGGCAACGAGAAAAACACGAATAAATTAGTGGAATGAAAAGCGTTCGTTGATACCTGTGGGAGTAAGGGGTGCCGATTTGAAAGATTAAGAGGCACTGTCAGTGAAAATCAGATATGATCATCAAAATCGCGGACACAGCCAAAAAAATCGATTTCGCTCATACTTTCTATACTGATAGACCCTTGTACCAAAATAACCAAAACAGGGTTAGCTTTTTTCTAAACCTTTTTTTTTTTTTTTTTTTTTTGAGAGTAATTAAATAAAAACGGTCGAGTGCGGATCGAGCCAAATTTTGATATTGAAAATATCGAAATTCTGTCATATTCATGGCTTGCCAGAGTAAGTCCAAAATTATCTTTGAATTCTTCTTTGCAATGGCATTATAGTTAGGGCCTTGAAAAATTCATTGATGACATGAAAAACAGATATGTTCTCGTTATAAATATTTTATAATTTTTTTTCTCGATAACACCCTGCGGCTATTTTTCAATAGCTCTATGGTACCCTAAAACAACTGCCAAAAACGCTTGTTGGTACGCAAAGAAGAACCCAATAACTATATTACAGATACAGTTTAAGAATAGACGTTCTCAGATATACTTTCAATTATGTTTTGGGATAATTTTTGGTTTTGCAGTAACCCTTGTTTCAAGTTTGCTTATTTTCGAGATTTGCTGCAGCCGCCATAACTAACTTGACCATCAAGAAACAATTTATCGCATGTTGAAAAGTACATTTGAAGTTAAAACATGATAAACTGGCTAACTTAAGATAAGACTTGGTTTTTTTTTTCTTATCAATAAAATTAAATTGGTGGTAGACTCTGGCAGAGTTTTGCTTGTTGTCAGTTTGTTTACACAAGATATTTGGTGACTACTGTACCAAAAAGTTGCGTTTTGTTGATACCTTCGGTTTCGGTTGCAAATCTACTTTATGGGCATTTCAGTTATTAGTTTTACTTCTCAGAATGTACAATCTACGAAAACTCCGGCTTTTCCATGACAAACACTGATCAAATAATAAATAATTTAAACTATGTAGCGTGTGAAGCAACCTGTGTCTATAATGTATCCGTCGGCAGACTGTCGGCACGCATGTTTGATGACAGCTACCGATATTTAATTGAACATTATAATAGTTATAGTAGTTGGGGATCTCTTCAGTATTACATATTTTATATATAAATTGGGTTTGAAGGGACTGTTAATTAATGATGAATTATACATCATAGTAGTTATAGTTGTTGGGGATTTCTTACTGCGCATTTTCGGGTTGGAAGGGATGGGTCATAAATCATAAATTGTAAAGATTACGATTTTTATTCATTTTATTACATGTTATAACATATTTTTTGGTATTTAGCACGTGCACGTTCTTATGAGCTTTGTCGTAAGCTCTTCTGTGTTCAACGTCAATAAATAAACTTACTTACTTACTTACTTACGCTTGTCTAAAGATCAGTATCACTGGCATGAAGAAGTTCGCTGATTTAAACCTTATTAATATTTTAAAAAGCAGGATGTGTCCAAGTTTTATTCATTTAGTTATGTCTGCAAGGTTTATCTGAACGTAATCGTACGTATCCTACTCCAGTAACAGTTCTTTTCGTCTGCTAGCGTGACACTGTGAAGTATGAATTTTGGAGCTGTCAATTCCAATTTTCTCTGAGAACTTTTCAGAAAATTGTCTTATAAGATTGCGTCATTAAAACTATAAACTATAAGCATGGCTTGTACGTTTTCATTGATGGTCGAGAGAATGTGGACCTGATCCAAGATGGGAAAATCAATCTTGTCAGGGACTCCCCCTCGTATCTTGCAACAGGAATATTACAGGCCATAAAAAAACAGTTGAAGATTATTGGATGTGACATGGCAATTGAGCTTATCTTAGCAAGGAGTACTCTCTGATGTTTTCGTAGTACCACACTTTGCCTGTTCAAGCGTCAATAGTGTTAAAAAAATTCCCAGACACTATAGAACAAACGATGGCCATGCTCTTGTCATGGCAAGGGTTATTATAGCAATCTTTTATGAAATTCCAAAGGAACAAATAAGTGAGGTTCTGAAAAAATTATTTGCGCGCGTGCCAAAAAAGAATTAAGGCGATCTGCTAAACAATACTTCCATAATATCTCTTCCTTATTTTCTGATGAAGAGAAGCTTTAATTGTTTCGATGAAAAAGTCTCCGTGAGAATCTAATCTATTTTACACTAAGGGTGTTTTTAGGTTATCGTATTGCATGGTAATTTACTGTCAGTAAACGACCACCAAGGAGTGAATATCGTTTACACCATAATCTACGTTAATATCAACTGATAAAAGGACAGCAGTATTGAAACTTATTCAAACAGCGTTCAAACGTTAGGTACTGGAAAGTGCTGGAAACCAGTGCAAGCCATGGCGCTTGATCAGAAGAGTCTATTTATTCGCATTTCTGTTTATTTTGATAGAATTTTGTACCCCAAAGGGGCCATTACCCCTACGCGGAATGGTTGAACGGTTTGGACAGAGTTTTGTACCCGGCCGCGTCCACTTTCACCCGTGTTCGGATCTTGTAGATGGGAAGTTGGAACACGGATGAAGTGTATTTCACTGGCGAGAACACGGAAAATTGTCATCCGTGCAAAATACAATGCTTGGCAGTCAATTTTCCTTTTTTATTCGATTTGCTTTTCTTATATAGAATCAAAACGAATTTGGCTGGTTTATATAAGCTATTCAAACGTTATTAGTTTAAGCATGTCAAGCAGTTGAATATTATTCAAACGCTAATAGTATCAAGCAATTAATTCTCCCTAGGCGAGCTATAATTCATTTCCAGTTTATAATATTACATGACCTCACTATTGTCAGATCAAGAGCCACGCCTCCAAGAATGTTCGAAAAATGGAAAAGACACGGTAGTAAAATTGACGTTAAGTGTGGGCTTTTATGGTACACTGCAAAAGTAAGAAAATAAATGGGTTTAGATGGAAAGGAAGTTGCTTTATGGTGATTTATTTTTGTTCAAATTCAAACTGCCAAAAATCCTAACTACGTGTCCACGTCTATAAATAATTGGCAATATGTTGCTCATTACGTGATATTCTTGTTGCTTGTGGAGAGATAGGTAGCCCTACCTGAGCAGGTCAAGCAAAAAGCAAATCTTTGGGACTATCACATTCAAGTTTAGAATGTCACTATGTTTAAAATAATTGTGTTCATTCTTTGCACGCAATTAATATGTGGGTCTTTTAAAAATTACTTCTCCCAACATTAAAAAGAGTGCAGTCACGGCTTTGATGATGCCTGTTATTCAATTGCGTGACAGATCAGACAGGTGATCGAGCCGAGTTCAACGGTCCTCGATTGTTGCAATGTATCAGGTGTTTTGATGTCCACCAGCGCAACACCGAAAAGTGTTCTGATAGGAAACGTCACCAACATGAAGCCGACTTACTTAGCAAAGGTCGCTTGTGAAAAGGAGAAAGCAGAATTTAGCACGAAACAAACTAACATGTCATGACGAGCCAAACACGACTAGGTCAAGAGGTGAGTCACAGCAGATTTTGTAAACGTTTCTCGACGCATTTCTGTTACGTGTACCTCTACCTTTTGCTCTGATGCATATTTAACTTATTCCAGTGATTTTGCTTCGCTTAACAATTTAGAGGAGCTTCACATTGGAAACTTTTAACTGCAACCATGTGAAGTGTTAATTACTTCAAAATGGCGGATATTGAAAATTGGCTTACTTCAGGAATGTCTTGTTGTACAGATAGAAAAGATCCCCGGAAAATAAAACGGTAGAAAGTTGAAGCTATCCTTGAACATGGCTCAGGAGATTTCCTGGTCGATTTCATTGCGTACCGCGGGTATTTTTGGCACGTTTCTTTGAAGTACCAACGAATCTATTTCAGGGTAGCTGTAGGTGCACTTGAAAAAAAAATCATATTTTATTTTTAAGGAAAGGTTATGAGTTGGTTGTGCTGCCAATCAATTGCAGAAGCATCAGACGAATAGGATTAGTGTGAAACTAATTCAAAACTTACGATGAACTGACTCGACAGCGCCACGAATTATGACAATCTCAAAGGTTTTGTTCAAGAAACTATTGTAAACCGTTTTAAGTAGATTTCTCCTATACAAGCGAGAATTTTAACAAACGGACATTGCTGTCATATGTATGGGACTAAAACCCGCGATTTCTCTGATTTTTACTGGCATTTACTCTTAACTTTTGTTCAAGTGTTTTGCGGCTTTCCGTGTTGCCTAAACGTAAGGAAGGACCGCAGATTGCCATATGTTGTTTAGAATGATTAGGCAAATTAAAGTGTTTCAGTAGCGACTGGTTTGGATGCATCCTTGTCATTCTTTTCTACGTCGCGAAGGTGTTCTCGGAATCGGTCACCTAGTCGTCTTCCTGTTTCGCCGATTTGTAACTTTTTGCAATAAGTACAAGTTATACAATAGATTACGTTGGCGGAGGTGCACGTGAAGTGATCGGTGATGTTAATGGATCGCTTGAGTCCCGATATTTTCTCAGCGTTGTGAATGAAGGGACAAATTTTGTATCGTGAGCGAGCACATTTAAAAGTGCCGGGTTGGTCATTAGTTTGTCATGAACTTATGACCAAAAAACTGCCTATGTTTTTGTCGCGTTTGAATGAAATAAGTGGAGGTTGCGAAAAGATAGTGTCGGTCTCTGGATCGTTTTGAAGTAATTTCAAGTTTTTAAGAAAAATGGATTTAACTGTGTGGTTGTGAGGGTGAAATGTGAGAGTGAATGGAATGCGGTCGGAATCTTCCTTCTGTGACGATTGTAGTGCTGACTGTCGATCTATAAGTTGGGTGCGGTGGTGACCCACTTGAACGACAGAAACAGGGTGACCACTTTTTTTGAAAAACTGGCACATTGACTCTGATTTGCGGGAAAAATCAGAGTCATCACTACAAAGATGACGAAGTCTTAGAAACTGAGAAAAGGAATGGAATTCTTAACATGAGATGGATGCGAAGATGAATACAACAAGTAACTATGCGAGCCTGTGGGTTTGTAATACACACTAGTGGATAAGCCGTTGCCTTCAATTGAAACTTTGATATCTCATGACCTTGAGCCAAACTCGGTCAAAAAGTATTTTATCATATGACCATGAAGTGTTGAAAATTCCAGTCTAAGTAGAATGCAAAAGGCGGGCACACGCAGCCACTCGAGCACAAAAAATAGTTTTATACTGAAAGCTTTTCCTTAATTTCTTTTAAGTCAGAAAAACAAACTCCCCGTTCTTTGAAAACGCGACTTTTTTTCATATTTCTCTTTTATTTTAAGCTTTTACAATAAAGCGGCGGCTTTCTTCGAACTGGCTTACGTCAACCCGTTTGGCCCTGCACACGTCAGCTTTCATGTTTTTCTATTGGACTGCGCAAGCGGGGCCGGATGGGTCATATGATAAAATGTTGATCATGTTTACATGATGGGTGAGATGAGCATGTAAACGTCTCAAGGTATGGGTAACTCGCCAAGCCGGAGTCGCGTTCTTGTTACAAAGCTATAGCGAAACAGGTGAGTTAAAAAACTTCAAACGTTTCCTAGCCGTTCCATATAGATCTAAAACATTAAAACAACAACTTTTACGTCCTCCTAGCAATGATACCTTGATAGCAATTAATTCACGTCTTTGCCTTGAACTCAACACTACATTAACTTGTTAGGCCGAAGTGAGGAGGTCGTACCGTGAGAAATGGTTAGTGCGTCGAGCTACTGCCGAAAATGTTAGAGGACAAACAAATTCTGTTTTTTCGCCAACCTCTTACCGCACGTCGCTGTAGTGACCGAAATTGTATCGAAAAAATAAGACGGCGTAAAGGGCGCAAAAACAATTATTTAGAAAGTCAACCGGGTGCAGGCCCTCTAGTGATCTATAGAACGAACCCACGTGGGACAAACTCATCGAGTAGTTTGGTAAAGGACATGATCCCAGGACAAAGACACTATCGGGTTTAGCTTCCTCCTCTATTTCATCCTAGAACATAAATGATTATAGAACGCATCGTCTGATCGGATGCTTTATTAGGTTACATATATAGAGCCCGCATTTCATCGCTATGTCATAAAATTTGATAGTTATGTCAAAAAAGTAATAGAACACATGGCCTAAATCCCTTAGCTGTAACTTACGTCGTAAACGCCTCTCTCATCTTCATAAGTCCTACAATTGATAAGGGATAAAAATATTTACAAACAGCAAAGCATTTCGTCAGTTTTAAGTGAAATTTTGTGTTAACATAATACGATATCTGGTGCATTACTCTGACGCAGTACGCAAGCGGCAGCAAATTCTTACCTCTGTTTCCCAACAGCGCCTGAAAAAGAACAAAAGGGAAAAAGACAATTGATGTGGATCTGGGTCAAAAATTTTATTTTGTCTCTTGTTTAATAATAACTCCTAACATAGGTAATGAATGAGTTGTTACTTACCTTTCCTGTGTAGCCGGATTATGTAAATCACTAGAAGAAGGATTATGAAAGCTAGAACTCCAATTATGGCAAACAAGACGTTGTTAGATCGGCATTTACATTCTTCAGGACCTAAAATGATTCGTTTTATAAAGCTTAATGAAGGTACATTCATAAAATATTTAAATTGATCCTGGTTGACATATTGCTCTCATTACATGGGTTAAAGTTGTGACCGAGAAAACGTCAATTCTGATTTGGCTGGGTATTGGGGAAAACTAAGGCGCTACTTTACTACAGAAATTTTTTAAAACAATGTTTTGGTTAATTAAACAAAAAAAAAACAACGACAATAACAACCTAGAAATATATCACTCACGGAAATGAGTTGTTTGCTTAAAATGATCCACGAAATACAATTACAAAATGTCCGTTTTCCGAAGAGTGCTTGTACACAATTTCTTTGTAATATTTACCCTTCGCTGTGCTTTCCAAGCCGTCTGTGGGTATGAAAATTTGTTTAATTGAGTCCGGATCGACTTTAAAAACTCCGAAATTGTCTTGCCTTGCAGTATCTGATAGCAGGGTCAAAAGATGACTGACGGTTACACTTTGATTGAACCTCATCATGAAGTCGAGAACAACACTGCCACACCTAGATAAAGGGGAAGCGATGAGTACCGTTTAACAAATGGTAAACAACACAGCGTCCATTATTTAGTTGTGGATGCACGCGGGAGGTAGCTAAGCACGAAAGAAGCGTAAGAGTCGTGCGAAGCGATAGTCGGCGACTCTAGCTTCTTGAGTGCTTAGCAAACCTCACAAGTGCATCCTATAGCGGCCGCTTTGCTTGTGCAACGGGCCGCGTGAAAACCAAGGGTATGCGCCAATACGTCTAACAATCAAGTCCGGTGTTTATTTTTAACCACGGTCAATTACAACGTTAGTTTGAGATGATACTCACTAAACTATCCGGATGACTGTCCAAGACTGTCATGGAACATGCCTATGAAGGGATTTCAAGTGAAGCTTGACTAGCTCCTTAACGAAACCACAAAATACCCGTCCTAGCATAAAGGTTTTTTCTGTTTTTCTCCACGAGGGAGCTTATCTTAAGGTCCCGTATGAAAAACTAGGAATGACGGGATGCGTCACGTAACACAAAACGACTGGGAAGGCGTTACATATCTATAACTCAATATTGTACGCGGTGGTGTTTACCATTTGTTTTATAACATAACATTAACACATTGTAACAAGAATTCCCTTTTATTTAACAAATCCTACGTGATCAGAAAAAAACAAGCGCGCGCGCGGAAAAATAGTCTTAGCATTTGCTCACGTCAGCAGCATACGCCCATGGGCAAATAGTAGATGCTGAATTAACCGATCAGTGAGCGCGCTTTGCTATAGTTATGTTATAATACTTATTTGAACATCTCGTCCTTTGGTGACTCTAAGGTGTTGAAATATTTTGAAATATTTTTGATATTATAAACCAAGCTAAACATAAGTGATTTCATGTAATACTGTGTTAATCTATTGCTGTACGTTAAGCAAAATTTTCTTCAAATGTCGATTATTTGCATTCATTAAGACTTGTTAGAGGAATAAACCAGTTTAAACGATGGAATTTGCTAAATTAAGCTTCCCCCTCCAAGAACACAGATTTGCATCTGCTGTTGGTTCAGTGTAGAAAAAAAAGTGTTCCTTACCTGGTGTTCACAGTGTTGGCAGATGAGCAGCCAAACCGAAAGGCAATTTGACAAGCCTAGAAAGACACGTGAAGAAAACATATATATTTCAATGATTGTTACATTACTGAGGGACGTTATTAAAAATGTCATATCTCAGCAGAAATATTATGATTTCATTCAAGATAAAGAGTGATTAATTTTCACTTTTATGATAAATCTCTTTGCAGTATTCGATAAACTCCATTAACGGATCAATTATATATCTTACCATTTCTGGAAATTTCGCAGCAACTTCTTCACGTCTGCTACAGCTCTCCTCTATTGTCGCTGTAAGGTAAACGTCTGTGCTTTCTGAAGCTAAAGGAGAGCATGAAGAGCCTTGATGCACAAAAAGTACAGAAAAGCGGTTCGATCTAACAATAATTCACCTTGAGAAACTCATCCCCCCTCCTTGAAAAATAGTTTCGCAAAGCCACATTAATCACGTAATTTGTATTTGAAGATAGCAAGCATTTTATGCCTCAAATCTCATCAAATCCGGAAGGAGTCCTTAGAGAAATAGAGGGGATACTTTTTCTTTATGTTTTCGTTTTGTCTCTTTGTTTTGTCACTCCTTCCATTGTAGAGGGTAGAGAGCCTTTTGCTCATAAAGATCTTTTGAGTCGGAACATGACACCCTGCATACTTTGCATGATCTTATATGTTTCGTGTAAGATGAAAGGTAATTGGGAATAGAAATAACTTTGCAAACAGTTTTGAGGAGAGAGCTCCTCTCATTTTTGCGGTGAACTGTCTGTCCGTAAGTAAGTTGAATTAAGTTTCGTTGTTTCTCATGAAATGGTCAAAACTTCGTTACAAATTCGTTTGTTTACTTGCGTTTTAGAATTCTTTAACCAAAAGTTTGTAAAAATACGGAGTAAAAATACGGAGCAACAGAATGGTCGAACCGAACAATCCAACTTTGCTCCTTCTAAAGAAACGAACTTTAAAGCGCGACAGACACAGAGCCGAACTCTTAAATGGTTTCGTTCGTGTTGTTTTCGTTCTTCGCTCTCTCCCTATACGATCGATACGATGCACAGATAAGGCCCCAGGATGTCTTTCGCAAACCAAAATGAAAAACTTAAGAGGGAATAATAATGACATATTCGTTGTTTCAACCATTAACAAGCGGACATTTTGCTTATTGCTCATAATTTATATCAAAGCATCGAATAAGGTGTATATGTTCACGTATTAATCCGCGGTACTGATAAAGCTGAACTGGTTGTTATTAGTTTTGAACTTTGACATCAACCAAATCTTGATCAGGTTCAGATCGGTGATGAGTACATTGCCCCTACCTCGTCTTTACCCAACTTAAGAGTTGTCTTTGAAAACTCGCTATTGTATTGCTTTCCTAAATATCTAATTTGCTAATTAGGGTGTGTTTAGAATATAAGGCAGTTCGCATTGTTACCGTAACAAAGAAATATGATTCTTATATGAGAACGATCCTTCGCAGTAAAGCACTATTTGAGCAATAGTGAAAATCAGACCTGAAAAAAAATAGTGCTTTACTGCGAAGGATCGTTCTCATATACGTCTCATAACCGCAGTTCACACATATGTTTCATATGTTTGTTGTTGTTTGATTTATCATCTACGGGTTTATATCGAATTAATTTGATGGCCTGCTCCCAGTTGGCTTGTTAGCTCAATTGGTAGAGCGCTGCACTAGTATCGCAGAGGTCAGTGGTTCGAATCCCGTACAGGCCTGAAATTTTTTTCAGGTCTGATTTTCACTATTGCTCAAATAGTGCTTTACTGCGAAGGATCGTTCTCATATACGTCTCATAACCGCAGTTCACACATATGTTTCATATGTTTGTTGTTGTTAAATATGATTCTATTATCCCAATAACGTTTCAGCTACACTATAGGTGCTCTCGAGTGCTGTTGCAAATTCTACAAATAAAGAAAGTATCGCGCAAATTTTGTTACGATTATGTTGATTATCAAGATTAACAGGCAGCTTGCACTAGCTTACTTAAATCAATCAGCATCTTACTTTTATTAAGTGTTCTGCCAAACTCAGAAGCATTTTTAGCGCTCTTCACAACTTAATTTTCTTTCTATTGCGTTTATGTCGAGGAAATCATGAATACAATAAGGAAAATTCAATTACAAAGAGCATTCATTTTCAATTTGAAGCCTCGCATTTCTTTTAAACTTTTTAAAGTCTGGGATTTGCCGTTATACACATGGATTCCTGCTCCTTATTTTCGTGGCTATGCCTATTTTCAAAAATACCGCCACATGTGCGGGCTTAACTCCATTGCACAACAAATGCTTGCTTCATAAGACAACCTGACCGAAATAAGCATCTGCACTCTTAACATATTAACGAGAGGTAAATCCAGGTACAACAGTCAATCCTTGTTACCCAACATCATAACTTTTGTCTTTAAGTAGAAAGCAATCTCCCAATTAAAATGTATAGATTAATCAGTTTTAAGCAAGCGTAAGAGTGTTTCAAAAGGCACGATATTCCTTGAATACCATTTTTAAGAGATTTCCTTTCTTAATGAGGCGTAAAGTTCTAAAGACATATTTTCATTTGTATTCACGAGTAAGAATGATAGAGCTATGCAGAGTTTTCCCTTTTAATATACGAAAAAAATCCTTGAAGCCATTTTGAAACAAGACATAACTGCTTCTTTGAAATCATATTTCTTTTTATGACTCAAGGGAGACAAACTTGTAAGAAGATGGGTGAGTTTTAGTATATGTTGACTTTAATGTACAGTATAAATACTCACATTGCACGTCAACACTTGCTGTCCTTGAAACATTTTTACAATTATTAGTGGCCTCACATCTGTATTCCCCGGCTTGACCTCTTGTAATGTTTGTAATCGTCAAGACATTTGTGGTAATGCGTTGACCATCAGGTTTGATCCAAAACACATCTAGTGGACGGTCTCCAGATGCCTGACATGTTAGAGTCACATCGTTCCCCTCGATTATTGTCTGATTGTCTATTTCTTGTATGGATGGAGGAACTAAGGATCCAGAACCAAAAATTATCATTTATTATGTAGTAGCTGGCAGCACCGTGGACAATATGAAGGAGATCCTGTGTTCTCAAGGGAATCCCGAGCGGGCAAGATAGTCGCATCATGCCGGCTCAGGATTGCTCGCTTTGATCCCACACAAAAAAAAAAAGTTATATGGAGCGGACTCAAAAAGTTCGTAACTTTTGAAGAATGTCGGTGATAAAGTCGCAAAAGGGGGCAGAAGACGGTCAAAATATAGAAAACACACTAAACGACCCTCATGGATTTATTCTGCTGTTAACACAGTTGGCTTTGTTTCCCGGCTCTGGGAATAAACAAGGCATTCTTGATTCTTATTAAAGCGAAACCTTTTTGCTCATTTATAAATCCTTCAATTACCTCGTTCACTTTTTTGCGTTTTCATCGACCTCAACTTTGTCTCGGTCCATAAAAACGCCAAAAAGAGAACTTGCCAATATCCAGCCATCTTGACCCTACACTTGGTCAATAACGCGTAAACTATTCATTAATGAGATTTTCTTTATATATATAAAACACATCTGGTACAAAACAAATGTGCCTAGTTTAGATAACTGCTATCTTGCACGGTAAGAGACTAACAAATACCATACTGGAAATAAAAGCTGTCTCATCGATGTGAAGGATAGCAGATCGTTTTCATACCTGTTCATTTCATACTACCGTAATAATACTCTTGATAATTGTTGGTCATTGGACACAGTACGACCACATTTTGAATATGCCCAGCCAATTTCCCAATTTGATCAGATGCCAAGTGTGAACCTTTCACCAAAACATTTTGGATGTTTTTATAAAAGTAATTCAAATGGAATGTTATTGATCATTGAATCATTTGCAAGATATAACTCATATCTCAAAGTGCTCTTCTTGCATGAATTTGCCAGATGAAACACTTTTTGAGAATCCCCCTATAAATCATAGCATGCACTACAAATACAGCTGTTTGCAGAAAGGTTGTCGGAAAAATGCGCACGACAATCTCGGGTGTTTGGTAATCAATGAATTTTAATCAGTGAAATAAAGAAATAAGAACCAAGGAACTGATGAACAGTGGACAAATACTGACATGCGCGTAAATACTAGACGAACAAAACAATAGAATATTACGTTGTAAACATTTTTCTTGGGGAAACAAAATTCATGAAACCCGCTGTGCCTCTTCGTTACAATGCTGTTTTCCTGGAAATCCTGAGATCAAGAAATTGGAACCACTAAAATAACAAGTTCTCAGTCGCAAATTCATTACATTTGCTTACTAAGCGCAATATATTGTGCTTCTCTTCTCAAGTGAAAGGCCACATCAAATAATCGACTCCAGGCGGTCAAGTAGGTTTTTTTATTTTGGATATATCAACAAAGTTGAAATGGCACATGACCTCTGCGGCTCCCATTCTTGTACACACTTGTTAAGGTATTACAGCTATACAAAGATAGATATTTGCTCAAAGAGTCTCTACAACTCAGCAATTTTCAATTCAGAGTTGACTGTTTAGAATGCCATTTCTTTCTCATCTTTTGTACAAAGTGGATACTGTCATTACTGCTCCTTTTTCTGAGTCTGCATTAATTTTGACGTACCAACACATTTTTGATGAGATAGGAATGTTTTTAAGAATTCCCCCGCACATAAGTTTCTGTATTTATTTTTTTTTTACGCGAAAGCTTTTGTAGTTTTTTTTACTGGCATTCTGCTATGCTCACGATCGAATCGTGTTCGCACATGGTACTCACCACTGTTGATATCCCCCTGACAACGATTAACAAACACCGCATGATGAGATCTGAATTCTTTTGCATATTTATTTCTTTTGCAACATCATTTTGTTTTGCACACAACGCTGATTCGTCACACTTTTGTTCTATGCATGGCGCTACTCTGTCCAAATTATACATCATCACATTCATCTGACACAGCGTTGTTTGGTACCAAACAAACATTCCTGCATAACAAAAAAGTGAATTTAATATTCGCACAAAAGCGACATAACTAATGGAACGAACAGAAAAATAACAGCGGATAATATACTCTGTTTGAGCAAAAACATAACAAATGTAAGCTTAATAATCACGATAAAGGTCACATAAATATAGCAATTACGTTTATCCTCAACCTGACGAAAGTCCGACACTGCATCTTTGTTGTCGTTTCCCAGAGTTTGATCCCAAGGCACCTTGTATTTATCAACAAATGTTCTCCTGTCACTCAGTCCACATTTTCTGTTCAGTGATAACTCATTTGATTTCTGGTTTGATCTAAAGAGAACTTCACTAAATCGTTTGATTCTCTTGCTATTTTAAGTTCACGAAACGACCGGTTCTAAATATACGCTCATTACACACGCCATCTTTTAGAGTGAGTCTACCGCGAACGGTGTGTGGGTCTGTATGTTTGAGCGTAGAAAAGATGACACAAATTGTTAACACATTCGACATATCCGCCATCTTTGAAGGGTGACGCTATATCGAAGGCGTTCGTCGAGGGTAAGAGTAAACAGTAATTTTGGTCAGCGGGCAAATTATGAAACCCGCGAGTACGAGTATTGCGAAATCCCGCGAAAGGATGACATTTAAAAACCGAAGACAATTTTTGACTAAGCCACTAGAATGCGTTATGATGGCGACGACTCAGTAAATATATGAAAATAATATATGTTTACTGCGCTTTCATAAAATGTATAGAAGCGTTCTTCGCAGTAATAAACCCTACTTATCTAGTAGGTGGAAATAGGGCCTGAAAAAATCTTAGGTTCGTACGGGATTTGAACCTATGACCTCTGCGATACTGGTGCATTGCTCTACAGACTGAGCTAACAAGCCAACTAGGAGCAGGTCATTATGTTGGTTCGTATTAAACCCGCCAATAAATTTGAATAAATGAAAATCTTACATGTGTACTGCGGTTTCATAAAATATACGAAAGCGTTCCTCGCAGTCAGTAAACCCTATTTATGTAGTAGCGACTAAGTACCGTAGACATGACTTATTGACCTTCCCTGTTCTGCCAACAGAAGAGCGAACATATTAGGCATGCAATGTCTACTTTCAGTAACAAGTGTAAAATTACAAAGTCGTAAGTGAAAAAAGCTGTTCCTTCAATTTGAAACGGCAGTCACTTTGAGAATAAAGTAACCCTTTAGTTGCCTGTCATTATATTTGTAGTGAGGTCGCTGACGCCAAAACGGGCTGGCTTTCTCTATCTTGGCCTTGCATCGAGCTGGTGCACTTAAAACAGAAGTATGGGTACAAGTGCGGAGTTCTCATTTGTCTCACGCTCTGCACCCACACGCGACATTTAGTTTTTAAGTTTAATACAGAAGTCACTATTCTCATTAAATCATGAGGTGTTAAGGTACGAAATATTTACCCTCGCAAGGTAACTAGGAAGAAAGTGCATTCGATTAAATATACCTCAGTAACCTCTGAATTATTTCTGCCTTAAAAGGAATTTAACAGAATATTGCATATTCTTCAATCATTTTTCCTAATGATTGATTGTTGTTTTCGATCGTTTCTTTAAGTTTGCTAGATGTTTTTGCGAAGAGTCCTCCGTAGATGCTCGACATAGCAACCCAACGTGCACTAATAACGTCTGTTGTTACGATGACATCCACGAGTAAGTAACCTAAGTCACAGCTTGTTTCCAAACTGCATATCATTTAATCTTGCCAAGCATTGGGTTTGATCCTGATATAGAGTTAAGAGTCAAAGTTTGAGACCTGACCCAATAAGAAAGAAGACTTACTTAAGTGAATGATAATGAAATACTTGTTTCGTCCGCTGTAGGAGAAATATCAACGTCTGCATAGTGTGCCATGACGACGGTGGAGAAGATTGGCTGGGATGCGACAGTTGTGGCCTGTACTTCCACGCAAGTTGCATCAAAGTAGATTTCTCAGACTCTCTCCAGCTACTTTGTCTGCCCTTATTAATTTCACAACATCGTTGCGGATTAGTGACGTAAATTGATGGTGGAGAATATTCTTCCCAGTGTGGGGCTGGGTTAAGACTAAGCTAGGCTGTGTACAATTCCTGAAATTCCCGTTATTTCACGAATTATTTGACGCTTAAGTGTTGACAAGTTTTTCGCGTTACGTAAGTGAAAAATTGACTCAACGCTGCAAGGAGAATCTCCCTCAAAATTTACTCTTAAGAGTTGAAGTTACAGTCCAAAATTCAAACGTTACTGTTAGGTTTATTGGCGCATTGATAACCTTGTAAATAGCTCAAACATACTGAAAACATTTTCATTCGTTTTTGTATATCTTCATCCTTTGTTCAGTACGATTTTACACACTTCGGGTTTGAACTTTTCGTGGGGAACAAGAGCTACAGCTTACACGACGTATTTCAAGTTTAAACACTGTACTATGAACTTGTGTGTTCGACCCTCGACGAACGCCTTCGATATAGCGTCACCCATCTTTGAAAGCGTGGAAAAAAGGTTGGGCCTTTATTGTTACGTGTCTGCGGTATTCTCCATTGCACGTGGCGGAGTTTTGTGGAAAAACCCGATGGTAAACCTATAGTCGGTCGCCCGACTAAAAATGCAGTTTAAAATGTTCGCTCTAAGGCTGGTAAATTCCATCACTAATTAATTATGGTAGATTCACGTGAAGCCAGATTCAGTTAAGTAAAGATTTCAAAGGACACATGCATTTTTGGGGAAATGTTATATCCTGCCTTGACAAGGCAAAAGTAGTTTATTCTTGCGGGTAGAGTACATGCGTTCTAGCAATATGAAACGTTACTGAAACAGTAGGCAATTACGTTGTGTACATCCATAAAAAAAATAACAATGACAATTACAACAACTGATGGCAACTAAGAAGCATCACATTTGTTGATCCAAAATAGTCCAATAATGCCTCACGAGTCAATTGAACTTCTCGAAAATACATTGATTTCATAGCCTCTACGGTTATACCACTAAAAATGAAGAACTCCCTTCCTGTCACTTGTTATTAAAAAAATAAAAAACGCAAAGGAAAAGTGCTCGCAGTACCTTTGCAAGTATTAAAAAGCCAAAGAGTCGCGAATTACAATTGGTTTCCAAAAACAGGGAACCATTAGATTTAAATACGGGCAGTTTTTACAAATGACTCAGTTATAGCCTGATTTCGCATTTGGGCTGATCCCCAAACTGTAATAAACTTCGATAGTGATTCTGAGAGGTTATCATTTACATCTTTCACTTAACACTTTCTTAGTAGCTCTTGCAAACAAGTTTTCCTCTCCATTAAGTAAACAAACCCTAAAATAAGGCTCCATTTGAAATAGATTTTATAAATTAGCTACCACGGTGCTCATTTGCTAAGTTATTTTGATAACATAAACAGATTATGTTATCCTACACACCTCAGAACATGGAATAGTCACTCACCGTACACATGAACAGGAATCGTTCCACTACTTCCTGTTCCATACTTGTTGTTGGCCACACATTTGTAAATGAACACTCCCTTAGCTGACATGTTCCTGCTCCACATTCCTGAAGTGCTTTTGTCCAATATAGCAATGCCATTCTCAAACAGCTGGTATGACGTCACAGGTGGATTAGCATCAGCTGCACAGTTAAGGCTTGTAACACCATTCTGACATGCTGTGTAGTGGGCAGCAGATGTTTTGAACTGGGTAATCTCTGGTTTGTCTGGGAGAGGAATATGAAAAGGTCACTATAACATTCATGAGAAAATAATTCATCGCCTTATATCCTGTTACTTAACAGCAACAGCAAAAAAAATATATTTCCGTCTAACTCCAAATCTACTATAATTCTAAGTTCGTTTAAACTATTTTAAGAGCATAATGAAAATGTATTCTTACAAAGTTAAACTGTTTATTTATTTAAATTCTGCATATTTTATCTTGCAAAGTGGCTATTTCTGATGTAGCTCAATCACCAAGTTAAGTGTGCATGTTTTCCAATTTCATAAACTTTATTAGGCAATAATGTCAACTGGTTATGTGTCACTCATGATGTATGATGCTCCATTGTGATATTGGTCCTCTTTTCTTTTGAAAATGATCAGGAAAAACTCATATCTGTTGTGCCTCTCATAGGATTTAAAGTAAATAAATGTTATAATTATGGTTAAGTTCAGTTTATAGCTCAAAACCAGATTTTCAAGAACCTTTCCAAAGACTTTTGAGGATGATAAATACACGTTCCTCCAAGGTTAAAAAAGAAAAAAAACAGTGACTTAGTCAAACAGCTTATTTAGACTTGAAGAAGAATTTCTGTCGGGTGATTTTAAACTTCATGCTTGGTTTTGACAGAATAATCTGATATAACTCAGTAAGAAGTTTAAAGTTAGTTTTCCCATATATAATTAGAAATGATCCAAGAAGTCTTTTTTCTCATAATTTTTTTTCGATGTGATTGTAAGTATTACATCAGGTACGATGTAGATAATCACATTTCAATTGTGTTCCTCAAATTTTCTAGTTTTTCCCCTAAAAAAGTAACACTAATTTGTTACTGTGAGTAATCACCACAAATGGGTTGGCATTTATAGTTTTCACTTAGCCTTCCTATAGGCACTTCCATAATCGCAGACATTACTTTCAGATTCAATTTTAAAACTCTAATCTGGCGACTGATCTGGGTATTGTTGGTTAGTTAGTTAGTTAGTTAAGCCCCTGGCTCCAGGTTGGAGCATGGGCCATCGACAGACTGCCGCCACTGACGCCTCTTTTCTGCCACCTGTTGCAGCTCCTTCCAGTTCTTCCCGAGGACCTTCATCTCTTTTTCCGTATCTCTCCTCCGGGTATTCTTGGGGCGGCCCCTCTTTCGTTTTCCCTGTGGATTCCAACTCAGGGCTTGCCTCGTAATGCTGTTTGAGGGTCTTCTCAGCGTGTGGCCTACCCACATCCATTTTCTCTTCCTCACATGCTTGACCATCGGTATTTGACCTGTCCACTCCCAGAGCTCCTCGTTTGTGATCTTGTCTGTCCAATGTATCTTCAGGATTCGACGCAAACAATGATTGACATATGATTGTAACTTTCTTGCCGTTTTGACTGTCATCCTCCACGTCTCTGCCTCGTATAAAAGCACAGCGTTTACATTAGAGTTGAAGATTTTCAGCTTAGTTGATGTAGATATGCTGCCAGAGCTCCAGATCTTCTTAAGGGAGTGGAAGGCTCCTCTTGCTTTATTAATCCTGTTTGCAACGTCTGCTTCAGTTCCCCCACATGTGTCTACTACGCTCCCAAGGTATGTAAACGATTCTACCTCTTCGATATCGGCGTGATTCACTCTGATCTTCCTCCTTGAACCTGAGTTAATCTTCATGACTTTGGTCTTTGCGGTGTTGATAGCAAGGCCAGTTTTTCTTGACCTTTCTTCCATCTCCGATGTGATTGTAAGTATTACATCAGGTACGATAAAGATAATCACATTACAATTGTGTTGACACTAATTTGTTATTGTGAGTAATCACCACAAATGGGTTGGCATTTATAGTTTTCACTTAACCTTCCTATAGGCACTTCCATAATCGCAGACATTACTTTCAGACTCAATTTTAAAACTCCAATCTGACGACTGATCTGGGTATTGTACAGGACTTTAATTTTTCATTGATCAACATAGTATTGTCCACGTATGATGTGCGATCCTCGCAGTAGATAAAATATATGAACCTCATATATTCATTGCATCTCATAGTATTGTCCACTAGCATGTTCCGTGGATTACAATTGATATTTTCCATTGACTGATCTTTGTGAAATAAATGGTACAAAAGAACAGAATCGCAAACGTTAGATTGAAAATAAAAAATAAACATCAACCACATCCTGTGGAATGAAGTTGCTTAAAAATTTCTTTTCGAGTATGCAGTATGCTGGCCTTTGGTTTGAATTGCTCCAAGTTTCCAAAGTTTAGTGGCTGTATGGGCCTAAAAGCCGTCGTTGTCTCTGGATTATTTCAAATTGACATTCACATATTGAGAGCTACTTCCGACTATATTTTAACATCATGAGTCAATACAATGGATGTTGTTACGCTCTTAGAATGTTTGTCATGTATAGACCTGGAGGAAACTTAACTTTTTATATTTTGAAGCCTGTTGTAAGTTAACAACAAAAATTGAAAGACTACTAATATTTTGTTATTATGAAAGTGAAACGTACTGGTTAGTTTAGAAGGTATGGGGACATAAAAAAGATTTTACACCACTAACCATCAATAGCCAAATGTCAACTTCATGTCTCTTTCCTAGCTTATACAATTAATCAAAGGATATCTTTATGTTGCCATGGCATATGTACTTGCAAACTTGACTTTCTATAGTTACCTGCAGTGAAACATGTTTTGGCCTTAAAGAGCAGATGTTGAATATACGAAAGCTTTTTATCATGCATCTATACATTGATTGGAAATAAGGATTCTGAAACAATTCAAAGTTGTCTGTATGTCCATGACCACATTGATAGCCCCTTATAAAGTTCAAACTTCTTCCCAGTATCTCAAGGTCACAAAACTGTTCCTCACTTTGGGGACATTTTAAATTCCAAAAACTCTTCAAAGTCATCAGGAAACGTGAAGGCCAGTGAACTTGCTATAAGAGATATAACAATATTTATTCCATGACTCGGGCAGTCAGAGGGCCAATAACTAAAATCAACCAATCAAAATGCTCTATTGCGGTCAATATTCTCTCAGTATTGGACCGGGCACTGTCCCGAATGGTCCCGAATGATACGACATTTGTGTCCCTTTGAACTTCAGTCGTATAATAAATCTCTTATTAACCAAGTTTGCTCGGGACCGTACTTGAAGAATATCGGCCCTCGCTCTTTTTTTTACGGACCTTGCTGCGCTCGGTCCGTACTGTCAAGACCTCGGGCCGATATTCTCCCAGTACAGCCCTCGCGCTTAGTTAGTAAGATATATATTTTTAATGGCTACAAGACTGTTGTATGTGTTAAAATGTTTGTTAGCTAGGTGATCTAAGTTCATGGTTAGTGTAACATTGCACTCAAGTTTAGAGAGATCAGTTAATGTCTGTGATCTAACATCCAGAACAAAATTGTACTATTGATATTCCACAAACATTTCATTTTTCCAGACATTGCTTTTTCCTAAGTGTTTTAGTGGTTATCTGGTTGTATGGAAAAGTCTTTAAAACTCGTTTCTGGAAAAGAATTACATTGTTTGAATGTCACTGATCGTAAACACATTCTGTAACAACTACATTCTGTACAAGGCCTTCAACTTACGAATGTTTTTAACCCTTGAGGGCTCTGTAAATCTTTTCAAAAAAGATTTTCATAAATGAATTTGCAACAACTTTTATCACTCCCTGTATATTGGATAATTTTATCTATAACTCCAATGAGGAATTATTTTTGGTGATAAAGCGTTTTTTTTTTGTGATTATGAAAAAAACTAAGACCCACTTCAATTTGGGGATCTGTAAATTCCTTAAGGAGCCTATTTTTTCCTGTGTGCTTTAATTCAATCGCTAACAGTGTGGCAAAGCACATAATTTTAAATTCTGAATCGATTCTTTAAATCTAGGCTGTGGCACTTAAGAGCGATTGTTTTGCAAGACCGCGTGATTGGTGGCACATCGATCGAAAATTGATTATCCGCATATTTCAGTTAGAGATGCCTTATTGTGAACTTAAAAACTTAGTAAGGTTTTTATCCCCAGACTTGCTTCTATATCCTAGAAAAATCACGAAAACTGAAACCAGCGCCAGTAGCCGTAAAACTGCGGAAATCAGTGCCCCTAGTAGAGGCAAATCAACTTTGCTTGCGAGAAGCGCGAAAGAAAGCAAGCTCGTATCAATTTTACAAATTTGTTTCGGAGAGATTGAGGTATGGCTTAAGTCTAAAACGGGACCATTTCACTGAATTTTTAGCTCAGGGAACGCTTGTAAAAATCACCAATATTTCAAAATCCAAATATCGCATTTCCCAACAAATTTTCAATTATCCTTTTCCCCATGCGGTATAACTCAGAATCGGTTCAGGTTAAGCTCATGGTAAGTGGAAATAGTGTTGTTTTCGAGGATATAAAAATTAGTTTGGGGTTTTTCTTTTCCGCGCGGAAAAACCAGGCTGAACTTTGTGAAAATTGGAACATATTTCGTTAGCTAGCGGAGGGCGTCCGCTTTTCTTTGAGTATTCGAACACCTGTAAGTTTTTAACAAAGTTCTAGGGTAAACTTGAGCTTCATTGTCGACTTCAAAGAGGACAATTCAATCATCTATAACGGCAGGTCAAATATTCTTTGTTGAAGACGTTGACGCTGGAAAGCAATCTATGTAAAGATGTGACACACTCAAGCATTTGTCACGCATGGCTGAAATTATTTCAATCGTGTTTCCATCTTGTAATTTTACGGCCACGAATATCCATGAATAACGCTTTTTAGTATATACTAAAACAGTGGATAGCGTCGAAGGTGTGCTCTGATTGGCTAGTCAAACTCCGAATATCGTTTGCTATTTACCTCCGATCAACTCGGGAAAAAATGGCGTCCGGTTTGCACTCGTGACAAGCGAAGAAATCAGTCAAATTAACGACAAGGCACTCCCTGAAAACACAAAGAAAGCGACGGAATTTGGTTTGGCCGTGTCTAAAGGTAGTGGTTTAAGTTTTTAACCCGGAGTTTATCGATAAAAATCAATGAGAAAGGTTTTGTTTACAAATGCAAATTAATCTAGCGTAACCTCAGTTGTTCGCTTGAAAATCAAAGTTGAATGGAATGTATGAATTAAAATCAATTTCTGGTGGTGTGTATTATCTCACTGTTTTAGTATACACTAAAACAACTATTCACCTCAGTGTCGGTGGTTAGCGGTGGATATTTACCGAGGCGCTTCGCGGCTCGGTAAATACCCATCACTAACCACCTCCACTTCCGTGAATAGTTGTTAATTAACCAACCTTTTTGTGCGATAATTTTTCCTATCAGGTAGTCATTGCTGTGAAACTTGTTGACTTCGCAGCTGGGATCTCATGCAGAGTTGAATGTGATACAATGAATATATGAAGTTCATATATTTTGAACTGCGGTATTAGATAAGTATGATGCACGATCCTCGCAGTAGAGAGCGCTAATTATGCAATAGCCAAGTTCAGACCTGAAAAAAAAAAAAAAAAAAAAAAAAAAACAGGCTTGTACGGGATTCGAACCACTGACCTCTGAGATACTTTTTTCAGGTATGATTTTCGCTATTGCATAAATAGCACTGTCTACTGCGAGGATCGTGCATCATACGTAGAGTTGAATGTAATAATGACATTGCCTAGAAGAGCCAATAGGCAGAAGACAAAACAACAAGTGGCTATAGAAAAAAAATTAGGGAAAGGATCAGAAGTCAGAGTAAAGGCGAAACAGAGACAAAATACAAAATAATTGAAATATGAGAAGAATACCAAGTATGGCTGGAAACAGAATAAAATAGATAGGGTGGGCTACACCTGAGGATGAATGTATAACTAACAACGCGCCATTTGAAATCACTACTGCAAACAAAGAATCTTAGCTGAGTTAAGCACGAAAATTAAAATTTTTAGTTACAAAACTCACGAAAATTGGTTGGGTTGGAGACTGTTCGCAAATTAAAACAACTAAGTCAAGAAAAAGGTATTTCTTTTGACACTATAGCTAATACTATTCCAGTTAATGTCGTGCCGTAAGTCATTTCTGAATACCTCAGGACTGTCAGCATAACCGATGTTGAGGCCGAAATAGATTTAATTTTAGATCGAGCGCAAATTCTTAACACACCTTCCAACGATCAGACTAGATCACCTGTTCCGGGCTTCACTGTTTTTTAGGCGTTAGATGAAGGAGAGGGTCACAAAAATGCCGCGCATTCTAGAAAAGTTATCCAGCCGCGCTGAAGGAAAAATGCGCAGGCCTTATCACAGAATTAATAATGCATTTTTGACAAAAATTTTCTTGCTGACCCTTGCTACAGGTTTTTGTTGTTAAAAAATTATCATTTCGAGGAAGATTTCCAAATGTCGCAAAGCGCTGGTCTAATCAAACTGCCAAAGTGGCGCGGCACATTGTTCCGGATTTTTTTTAATTTCTGGTTTGCTTGCAGAGATATAATGTGTCAGCCTTCTTAATTACAGAGGCTGTGCAAAGGAAGACAAATAAGCAGTTGCTGCAGAGAATAATTTCTTTTTAACCAAGTGCGAGGGCCGTTCAGAGCATTATTGGCCCAAAATCCTGGAAGTACGAAGCGAGCGTAGCGAGGCCCGTAGAAAAACGATCGGGGGCCAATATTTCACAGTACAGCTCAAGCAAGCAATGTTACTAAGGGTTTTATCATGGCATTCGGGAAAACCTCATTAATTTTATTTTTTCGGCTTTCACGAAGAAAAATATACGGCTTAAGATCACTTCCGTGGAAGTAGTCCGTATGGCAAGGTCCAGACCGAGTAAGAACTAATCAGAAAGCTTGCATTAACCTCAAGACTTTCGAGCCATGTAGTAAGTTGTTAGAGCCTTCAAGCTCGAGGTATTTCCGTCAATGGCATATTTTCTCACGGAGCTATTTAGTTTGAGAAATATATGTCCTTGCAACTTTTTACCTCGTGTTCGAGTTTTTCTGCTAAAAGTTCATTGTAGAGAAAGAGTCACACATAATCTTTAGTTTGTGTGTTTGCTTTTTTTTAGGTGTGGTTGTTGACTCAATCGAATTAGTTTTTGCTTAGCTTACTAATTGACATTCCTTTTTTAGATTTTGACGTTCAAAAAATGCTCAATCGGTATCACAACCTCTTTCCCAGGGCCTTTTCGCTCAGTTGGGGGTGGCCCCACCCCCAGCTCCACCCCTAACTAAGTGAAAAGGCCCTGGGAACGAGGTTGTCGGTATCAGTGACGTTGTATACTGACAAATCGCAGCTTCAACATCCGGGGCAACCCACAGGCTTTTGACTGTCGTCCTTTGATCCTTACCTGGGTGGGGTAGGGAATTTGAATTGGAAGTATCAAGTATTTCCAGGGTAATATTTGTGGTTTCAAGTTTCAATATGGAGGTACTTAAAGCGAATAGCTCAGAAAATAGAGTCTATAAGGTCTAGGTTTTGGAGCTTGAATAGTCAAATCAATCGCTGATCGTACCTTTTACAAAAGATGTGACATTGAAATGAGGGTTTCAATGAAAAGATGGCTTTCACGGCCAACGGTTACACTTTTTGGCCATTTTATACGGCTAATGCTAATTTTTTTATGGTTACAGTATTTAGGACTCACGGTGAAAATTTATCAGTTTTTACGCCTAACGGCTAATTTTCGCCGTTTTACGTCTAGCAGTTAACCCCATTGCGAACCACTAAGATCTAGCACCTGGGCAGGACATTTGAACATGATTTTGGCCCAGGGGAGCTGGAACCAACCTTCAAAACTTTTAAAAATTCCGGAGGGGAGGCGATGTTGAAGCTTTGAATTGTTCCATGCACCATTTTTTCTTCGAGCGTAATACTTTCAGTATCCCTCCACCTAACGATGTCATCTCTTGGATAATCGCCGAGAAAAACCGTGCCACAGTGTCTTTTCCCACTCGCAACTAAATCGAATGATTTTCCCTTAAAAATAATTACCATAGGGGTTTTCAAAGGGGTGGGGGTGAGTTCTCCTACAGTCGTATCTCTGCGTTTCAGAGGTGCTTGAATACGGAAACAAAAACAGACGCCCTCCGCTAGCTTACGGAACGTGTTATTGTAAACAATTCCGCCATGGGAAATGGAGGAGGATTTTTAAAACGAGAGAAGAGATAAAAACCAATCTGCCGTGGTTAGCTACGCAAGGCTAGCTTACTGCACTGATTTCCTGATCGAACACGATGCTAACTTTTAAAATGTGCTTGGAGTTCCGGATTTAACTGCGAGGAGCCTAATTGAATTGTGTCGTGACGTAAATGACGATGTTGCGATTTTCACAAAGTTCGGCCTGGTTTTTCCGCGCGGAAATGAGAAGCCCCAAACTAATTGTTATACATTCGAAAACAACACTTTACTTAATATGGACTTAATCTGAAACGATTCTGAGTTATACCTCATGGAGGAAATGATAGTTGCAAATTTGCTACGAAATGCGATATTTTGATTTTGAAATATTGGTGATTTAAAAGCGTTCCCGCTGAACTTAAAATGAAGTGAAATTGTCCCGTTAACCCAAATCTCAATCCCTCCTATACAAATTTTTCAGAATGATACGAGCCTGCTTTCTTTTGCCCTTTTCATGAGCAAAGTTCATTTGCCTCTACTTGGGGCATTGATTTCCGCTGTTTTACGGCTACCGACGCTCGTTTCAGTTTTGGTGAATTTTCTAGGAGAAAGAAGCAAGTCTGGGAAAAAAATCTTTCCACGTTTCTAAGTTCACTAATAGGTATCTCTGGGTAAAATATAAAAGTTTTCAATTTTTCGATCATGTGCGACATTTTTCGATTGTCACTCGGTCAATTCAAGCATTCGCTCTTACAATAACTAAATGGTCACTTATCCGTCATTGAAAATTCAATCGCTAACCTCAGCCTAGAATACCCGGTAAACTTGTTCTGGATAAAAGGAAGAATCACTACTTAACTGAGGTTCACAATCAATCGCCCAGATTACTACTCCTCAGTTTGTGGAATGGTAAAAATTAATGGTTAAGTCCACAAAATCAAACATTGGAGCAAAATCCAATGACAGGTAGAGATTGGTTATCCGGTCCTTTTGTAATATTTTCACTCTGTTGAATTGTCTTGATCGGTGATCTAGAAGATACAGTTTACAGTTGATGTAACCTGATTTACTAGCTGTCCTTTAATGTTGTTACGGGTAGTCAGCCAAAAAAAAAAAAAGGGGGAAATTTACCAAGCATACAAACACAGTACTTACACAACACATTGATAGCCTCGGTCTTAGAGTTTTTTCCACATCTATTACTTGCTTCACATGTGTACTTTCCAGCATCATTTCTGCAAATGCTGGTGAAATTTAATAGGATCCCAGCATAGTGCTCATCATTAATAACTTTGATCCAAGAAACAATTGGCAGAGGAACCCCAGATGCCTCACAACTCAGGTTATATGGGAAACCTTCAATTGCAGTATTTGGAGAGATAACTACACTGTCCACAGATGGAGAATCTGTAATTAAATTGAGAAATGATTTTAATTTGGAAATTTTGTTATTAGACACCAAATATCCACAGATGGCAAATCCTGCTACTCTGATTTTTTATACACCTTAAATTAAGACTTTTATCGGAGATAGATAGATAGATAGATAGATAGAGAGTTTATTAGAATATCGAACATGGCAGTCCGTAGACTGAATTGCGTTACAATTACTTAGAACTAGGAATAAATACAATTGAAATTATAATAAAACCAGAAATGCGAAAAACTTTCTATATATGAATATGTACAAATTAGTCTAAAAAAAAGAATTTATGTACACATACTTGGAATAAAAGTGTTCTTAAAACGATTTGCATGTGTACGGGGCATGGCATAAGCCCTGGACTGTCTTAGATTATATCTGTGTTCTCTCTTAGGAGGTAAGACAGGCACGAGTTTGTGATCCGGGCACGACGTGATAGACTCGAAAAGCTTGCTACACAGAGCCACGCGTCTCGCGTGCAAGGTTACTAAGTCGAACCTGGCCAAACATTCGAAATATGACGCATAAGGACAAATGATGGAGAGCGCTCTCTTTTGCACTCGTTCAATGTCGTCACTAAGATACTGTGGGAGCGCGTGATGGAAAACTGGCGCACAGTACTCTAAAACAGATCTTATCACGGTGCAATAAAAATTTATAATGTCGCTCAGAGGAACGTTTGCGCGCTTTAGAAGAACAATAAAGTAAAGGCGCTTGTTCGCTTTCTTAATGCACTCTGAGATATGTTCGTTCCATTTTAAATCTGAGCTAATAGTGACTCCTAGGATTTTTACACTGTTTGATACTGATAGTTCCTCGCCATTAATCATAATTGGTGGAAAATTGTGAGTGTTCCTTTTAAAGTCAATGCGCATCTCCTTGCATTTATCCGCGTTCAGTTCCATCCTATTTTCGATCGACCACGCCTCAACAGCGGAAACTGCGCTTTGTACATCACTGGTCAAACCTCGCGGTATCGTTTGGGCGATAGTTGTGTCGTCTACATACTTCCAAGTGAGCGCGTCGACTTCAAGATCGTTGATCATTAATAAGAACAACCAGGGACCAAGCTTGGTCCCCTGTGGCACCCCGGCGGGGACTGAGCCCCACTCTGACCTGCAGTCTGATGACAACCTGACACGTTGTTTCCTGTCTGACAGAAAATCCAGCACCCACACGCGAACCTACCGTGGCATGTCCAAGGCTTTGATCTTTCTGGCCAGCAAATTGTGATCAATAAGATCAAAAGCCTTACGATAGTCGAAAAATACCACTCTAACAGCTGCACCTGTGGCATCAGTGGCTTGTGACCAGTTATGTACCATGGAAATCAGAGCGTACAAGGTGGAGGATCTTGGAATACCGCCATATTGGTTCGGGTCTATGATCTGCAACACCGCTGGACTGACGTATCTGAGTACCACAAAATCTTCCGCAACCTTAGAGATAGCGGGCGTCAAGGAGATAGGACGCAGGTGCTTAGTGGCACCAACTACGGGTTTTTGTTTAGGGAGAGGCACCACGTCCGCAAGCTTCCAAGAGGCGGGAAGCCTTTGTTCTCTAAAGCTCGCGGTCAGTATAGATGTAATAGGCTGTGCGAGAATCACTGCACATTCCCTCAATAGCCAGTTACCGATGTCGTCAGGTCCAGCTGCTTCCTCGGGTTTAGATTGATTAGAGCGTGTAGGACATCAATTTCCGTAATTAAAGGCATATCGGAGTCCTCCACTACACTAGGGACAGCGTATAGGGGCTGGTAATGCTTCATGGGTTCTAAGAACACAGCGTTGATGGCGTTAGCTAGTTCAACGTCACTTAGGCGATCGAAACTGTCCCCGAGCTGAAGGTTGGAAAGGAGACTTTCAGAAGATGACGCAGGATTCATACCGGCGATTCGTTTAATTGCGCTCCACCACTGCGAGGGCTTGATGTTCTTTAAATTATTCACTTTGCTTGCATAGTATTTACTGCGAAGTGACTTACGCGTGCGGTTGATGCCATTTCGATATCGCCGGTATTGATCCATGTCTCCATTGTGGAAGGCGTGTTGACGGAGCTTAATGAGGTTCTTGAACCGCTCAGTAACTCACGGGGGATCCTTCAGGTGAAGTCTGACATGTCTAACCGGCATTAAGTGGTCGAGACCAATTTTGATGAAATCCGTAAACAGCGCCATTTTAGCCTCGCAGTTAGATGCTTCGTTAACCACTGACCAGTCGATAGACACGAGGAAACGCCCAGGCTCGGACGTGCGACTGGCCCGAGTGTCCCGCTTAGAAAGGGTTCTTCTACTTGGGCCTTCCTTGGAGCACGAGTTGTTTGGTGCACGAAGACAACATTGTGATCCGATAAACCAAACTGCGGTAAAATCTGAACGGAATTTATGTCGTACAATTCTCGTTGGTTGGTGAAAACCAAGTCCAGGATCTGATCACCCCTAGTGGGCTTGTTGACCAATTGCCGCAGTCCGAATTGTGCAGCTAAACGATTAAACTTTAGCCGATTGAAATCGCCGCAGAGTAGAATCCCGCAACCTGGGAATTCTCCCTAAACAGTAGTTAAGGATGCTGATAGATAGTCCAACAAAGCAGTGTCTCTGGCGCTGTCGTTGAAGAACGGATGGTATATCGTGGCCGTGATAACGCAGGGTGTCCCGCGCGGGAGTCTTTTTGGTCTTAACCACGCCCAAAGAACTTCGTACTTAGGGTCTTGTAAGTGATCAAGAGATCTATACCTGACCGTGTCCACTATATAGAGCACAATCCCTCCGTGAATGTCCGTGGTGCGGTTTCTAGAAATAAACGAGTAACCGGGAATGGGGAGGTGGTTTCCACTGATGGTGTCCCTCAGCCACGTTTCGGTAATAAATCCTAAACTTGGTTTGTAGTCCAAGATGGTAGAACGAACTTCGTCGATCTTGGGCGCCAGAGACATTGTGTTTGCAAGCATCAAGCTCATACCAAACACGCTACGCGATTCAATGGGACGATCCGTGATGACTGGAAACGTATTGTCGTCAGTCCGAGAGTTTGAAGTGTTCGTTCCGTTCTCGGGCAACACCGGCGGAACGGAAGGGTTGTTTGTTTTGTTGGTTTGAAAGGTGTTACATTAAATATTTAATAAGCTCGAGGAGCGGTTATGCAAATTACTAGATTCGTGGTCCAGTGCAGCAATTTGGTCAGAACCCATCGAATCATCTTCATTTGGAGTTGGAGAGACGTTGGCACGGAATTGTCTTGCACTTCCTAGGCACGATACACTGTTGCCTCGCTTTCTGCGACCGCTACGGCAACCCCGACGTGTGGATTTTATGCGAGTGATACCGTGCTCAGTGAAGCGACGCCACAGGAGTGGACTCAATAAAGCCGGGGAAAATGACGATAATTGTTGAAGTACTGATCTTGAATACGTCAAAGCCATGTTTTTGGGTTTAGACTAGATTTAAAACTTAAAATATTAATAAATCTCTCTAAAACATAGAGGGAAAACATGGAGCGTGAAAGGTCGTGTGCTGCCAGCGAGGCGCTCTCCTTTTATAGGAAATAAACATGGGAAAATAATTATCTTATTCTGGTAGGGTGTGGGTTGTGCTTGCGTAGTACCACTTGGCCTCTAGCCTTTTCAATTTTATCTTTGCATTCACATTTCTGGAATTTCTGGGTAAAGCTTTTTAGAGTCTGTAAGAAGTAAGGTTCTCGTGCCTCTAGACACCAACCCTTGCAACGGTATACTTTCCATAAACTCTTTTGGTGTGTTTCTTTGGTCCAGCAGGGCTAACTACGGGTCATTGTTGTCGTTGAGAGCATTTTTGAACTTAACATTTTTCACAGCGGATGTTCGGAAGCGAAACGGGAATACTAAACAAACACTTTAATTCCCACACGGTAAACTGCAGACTCACGGTAAACGACAACGACCATTAAACAAAAACTGCTACTCGATAAACTAAAAACTTTTCAACTCCCTCTAAAAAAATCGCGCACGTCAAAATTAAAAGGTCTGCGTGATTTGCTTACGATATTATTAGCCTACGTAGTCCCAAAGCACGCGCATGCGAGTCGCACGCGCACAAGTTCGTTAACGTCTTCTTAACATTCCCCCTCCCCAAAATGGGAGGTAGTCCTAGTGTGTTTCCAACTAAGCAATTAACAGTTAATTCCAAGCGGAACCAGTTTGTTAATCGGTCTCATGACAGTCTTGACACCACACGCAACTTCAGCTACACGGGTGTGGGTATCTCGTCCAGGATACACTTCAACAATCCGTCCTAATGGCCAAAGTCCTCTTGGGGTATCGGGCTGGATTACAAGGACTACATCCTCAACTTTTAGGTCTCAACACTCTGAAGTCCACTTTGGTCGACTTTTAAGGGCTGGAACAACTTCCTTCAGCCATCTCCTCCACACTCGTGAAATAATGTCTTGAACCTTTCGCAATCGTTGACGCGGATGCAAAGTAGTGGTTTCAACGGCCTCAGAGTCCTTGAACAGCATAGAAAGGACCTGCAAAATCGACGGCTGTTTGGGCGAAGGGTCTGAGGCTGAAACGGAGCCTCATTTGCGGAAGTGGGGGTCATAATCTGACAAACTGGCTTGTTTCGTCTTCTTTTACATTCGTTACATTCACGATCCCACTCGCGAATCTCCTCGCGTGCGGCGATAATTCAAAATCTCTCACTCAACTGGCAGAGTGAAGTTTACTCCAGCAGCATGATTTCCTCTCTCATGATAGTGCTTCACAATAAGTTTCGTCACCCAGTGTCCACGAGGTACAATGATTGGAAATCTGGTATCATATGGAAGAAAACCTACGAACTTTAATCGGCCATCACTGTGGTTAACTCCATCGTCGTCGATACACGGGTTAAGCTTTATCAACTGGCTTTTCTTTGGTATCGGCTTTCCTGAGCTCAAAGCTCTGTACTCGTCACAGAAAGCGTTGCGTTGTGCCAAGCGCACTATTTCTCCTTCAGCATCCTTTAATTCTTCGGTCAACAGTTCCACACTTTCATTCCTATTGTCTCTGTTGCACATGTTTTGTAGCACTCTTCTCACTCTCGCGTGTACTCGAACAAAACGTGTCCAACTGGAAAACCGTTTCGGATCTAGTCTCCACTCTTTTAGCGTGTTTCTCTGTTTCGCTGCGGTTCCTTTCTGAAAATTATACGTCATGAGGGTTGCATAGGCATTCATGTCTTCTTTCCTTTTCGAGTTTCTCATCTCTGGCATTTCACTAGGTCTGTCCGGGACTTTCATCTTCGACCACTTACTGAAATCATATGTCAGCCAGTCAGGACCATTCCACCACAAGGAACATTTGGCTAATTCTGAAGGCGTGACCCCTCTTGTACATAAATCGGCTGGATTCTCTTTGGTAGAGACATACTGCCACTGCGACGGCTCAGTAAACATCTGTATTTCACCAATTCGGTTGGCTACGAACGATCGGAAGTCCTTGCCGCGTCCTCGAATCCACCATAGAACATCTGTACTGTCAGAGTAAAACGTCACGCTTTGCATTGGTACTTCTAAGGCTGTCAGCAACAACTGTGCTAAGCGCAAACCCAAAACCGCACCCATGAGTTCCAGTCTGGGTACTGTCATCGAGCTCAGTGGCGCTACTTTACTCTTTGCTGCCATCAGGCGACTGGTTACATTATCGTTATCGTATCCGCAGTGGATATAGACTACTGCACCATAAGCTTGTTGAGAAGCATAGACAAAAGTCACAATGTGCTTCCACTTAACAGGCTCTGGACTTCGCAGACACCGAGGAATCGTCACCTCGTGCAGACTTTTCAATTGCTCGAACCAAGTCCCGATTTTGTCGGCTAGTTCATCTTGAACTTCGTCGTCCCAGTCGTAACCTCGCATTCACAATTCCTGAAGTAGAATCTTTGCCACAATGACTTACGGGCATACGAATCCCAATGGGTTAAAAATCGTTGCTACTTTACGCAGGACGTTTCGCTTTGTTGTCTGAAATTCCGGGGAAACCGGAGAAGCGGTAACGGTAAACACGTCTTAAGTACTGTTCCACGAAATTCCCAGTGTCTTCGCTATCGGGTCTTGACCGCTGTTAATCATAATCTCTGTGGTGCGTTCTTCTGATGGAATCGCCCCAATAACTTTCGGTGAATTAGAGATCCATTTCCTGGCTTGCATGCCGGCGACTCCGCATAATGCCTTCAATTGACGGTATAGCTCCACTCCTTTACCATCGTTTTCAACGCTGTCAATAGAATCGTCCATATAAGTTGACTTAAGGACGGTCTCAGCGGAAAGGGGATAACGGTCTTGGTTTCTTCGAGCGTTTCCCTGCGCGACGAACTGCGACTCCATAGGGGCTGAATTCTTCCCAAAAACTGTACGGTTAAACTCGAATACATCTGGCTCTCGGTTAGGGTCAAGATCTCTCCACAACAGTCGGAAGTGGGATGTGTCCTGCTCCTCAATCTCTCTCTGAAGGTACATTTCTTTGATGTCACAGGCGATGCCAACAGGGTTCCGACGGAAAGAGACGAGGACTTTAAAAATATCTTGCAGTAATTTCTGCCCAGGATGAATCATGTCATTTAAAGAAGTACAACTACATTTGGCAGCACAGTCAAATACGATTCGTACTTTTGTTGTCGATTTATTCATTCTCACGACCGGAAAATGTGGCATATACCATACGTTAGCTGTCAGCTGTTCGTTTGAGGGAACCTTTCGTAAATATCCTTTACCAACATAGGCCTGGATGGTTGCTTGATATTCTTCGGCGACACGGCTGTTCTTCAAATTTCTTTCGGTGCTTCGTAGACGAGACAGTGCCCTAGGTTTAGTGTCAGGGAGAGCGGGTTTGTTTTCTTTCCAAGGAATGACTACACGATACTTTCCATTTTTGTACTTTAGGGAATCTTTCACTTTGCTTAAAGCTAGTCTTTCTTCTTCGGTGAGTACGAGTCTGTCATCGCAGTCTGTGCCAGACTTCTCAATTTCCCAGAATCTCTTTAAGCTGTTGTCGACATCACAACAGGACTCTTTTCTCTCGCTCCAAATTGGCTCTCTAGTGAACAAGGAACGAATAACGTGGGATCGTGTCCTCGCGGTGTCGCTTTCGTCAGGCGCACCTATACAACTCCACCCAAGGGGTCCGAGGCGCGAGATAGGTCCACCAAGTTTTCCTCGGAGATCAACATGTGAATAATGGAGTTCAGCGTTATCAATGCCAATCAAAAGATCGACAAGTCCATCATTTTCGGAGCTTGGGAAAACTGCACTGGGTCAGGTGAGGCCATTTATCTTGATGTTTGTTCCAGTTCACAGCTCGGTAACTACCTGTGACTTTCTGAGGATATGTTTTTACCCCGACTTCCTTTCACAACCTGCCAACTACACTTTCGATTTCAATTTGTAATGGCATGGACTGAAAAGTTTCGATGGTGTCGTTGAGAACATGAACTTGAACTTTTTCGAAAGGCTCTTGCAGTCCTAGTACCCCAGCAACCTCTTCATTTAGGAAAGTTTCGTTCGATGCGTCGTCTAGAATGGCGTTTATTTTTCCTTTTTTTTTTATTTTTAAATGGCGTCCAAATAAGGAGAGAAAAGATCTTAACCTCCTGACATCATGCTTTAAACCTTTGCATAACGCTGAGACTTTGCCAGATTATCTAAAAATCATAAAACACTCCAAAAGAAAAAAAAACACACAAAAAAAACTCGAACTGCGCCAAACATCTCCATTACACTAAATCGGCAGTTTCCAAGATAAGGCATGGAGCCTTTATAGCAATTTAATGAAAACCTACAAATATTATGAACCCTTTCAAGATAATTTTCACGCAGTTTTTGAAAGGTTGTTTTGAAAGTAGGGCTATGATATTCACTTCCAAATAGATCATTAAATCATTTAATGTGTCTGTCAATTGAATAGTTGCACAAGATGAGTTTATGTTGCCTTGTATTTAATCAACTGCAAGTGTTTTGATAGGTTAATTAAAAATAGAGCTATGGTATTCACTACCACGTCAATGTATAAGTCAGACATTTAATGCAATCTGATCATTATAATGAAAATATTTTTCCTGGTATTAATGAAACTGTGCAAGAGAGGATGCGGCAGTGACGATATCTTGTGACACTAAATAAAGACATGGACAGTGTTAATTAAACTCAGGCTGCTGATGTCATGATTTTACGAATCAACAGACTATGTTACATGTATTTGAAATACTGTTTACAACGCACTCTATTTTCTTTTACTTGTTATGACATATCCTCTCAACTTATCTCGTAGACGACTGTCAGCTTCACACACCTTCTTGTCAATTTCCAGGTCCTGTTCTCTCAAGCCTTGCATAAAGGATTTCACACGTGTTCGACACAGCTCTTTTAAAAGTTCTTGAGACACTGCTCCAACGATGGCCTGATCGTAACCAGAAACCCCAATGGATTTCAGCGAGCTTACAAAACTGTCAAACAGTTCCTCGCTACCATAAACACTGGCGAAAACGGCGTTCAAAAAGGAAGATAGATTTTGTCTGAAAAACCGGCTAACACTAAACTTTCGAGTGTGATTATTTGCCTTGCGAACAAATTCGATCATTTCTTCCTTCATAAAATGGAGTCCACCTTCATTTAAATGGACGCTGACTTCTCGTGGCAAGCTTTTCGTTGTGTCTCGTCTCATTTTCTGAATAATTTCAAGCACCTTCTTTAAATTTTCTCTGTGTGCATCTGTTACTTTCATGGTTCCCTTTTTGTGATTAACAGTATTTCTTCGCACCTTTTCCATTCGGTAAATTGCAGCTCAACCGAATCTGTGTAGGATAACATCGTTCTCAGCGCATAACTGCGTTTCTGGTGTTGAACTGTTCGATGCAATTTTACTTTTCTTTTCCGTCTTTGATGGCTTTTACTCTTCGTCGCTTTCGTCGTCTTCGTCAACAGAGGCAAAGCTTTCACCTGAGCTCGCGCTCGCACTCGCGCTATCCTCGCTCTCATTTTCGAAGCTCGAAATTTCAACATCTTCCCCAAAAGAGCTCGCATCCCTACTTCCTTTTGATTCGATATCGCTTTCATCGGTTTGAGCTATGTACAGCATGGACCAGTTTTCTCTAAGTGGACGGCAATTTTTTCCCACTCTCTTCATAATCATAGTTTTCAGATTCATCGACAAACTTGATGTCTACTACAGACACCATTTTCTCAAAACAGAACAGCAAAACGGTCATTGCGTCATTACAATTGACCAATCAGGTGTCTTTCCTAAAATAGCCTCGCAGCTTGACTACGAGCTAAAAGTAGGTTGAAAAAGATTATCATGGGAAGAGGCCCATGTATGGAGGATGTGTTCTCTCACCCTCAGAGTCTCTTGTTACAGCTCAATAACCATATTGAGAAAGCCTCAAAGGAAAACCTTTAGTGATAAATGAACCAATAAATTGTTTCCAACCAAACAAAAAGGGTTAAGGAGAACTATATCTGTAATTGTTGAATAGCCAAATAAACTTGTAGTTTCATTGCTGGATTGTAATTGTTTATGTTCTAATAAGATACATAACATTTGGGCAGCACTGCTTTACCTATTAGGTACACTCCAAGTTTTAAATTTCATTGCATGTTATTTGAGGTTAGCACATTATCTTCATGTTAAATTTTGACCGAAATCCTTTGGATCATACTGCAAGCAACTATCAAGCTGTTATGAGTCCTGGTACCTAGTTCATTTTCAAAATTACTGCTGTTAACTGAATCAGCGAGGAATTCAAAGTAATGTTTCTTGATAGTTAGTTTACAGTTAGTTCACCATAACGTATTAACACGTTATGTTTACGTTAAGGTATGACTGGCAAACAGTTGAATTTGGCAAAGAATACTGTTATTTCTGAAAAAAAAAAACCTGCTTAACTCACTGTGAACTTCCCTTACAGAGAACTTTTATCGGGACCCGGCGCGCTTGAATTAATACTATCGAACCTACTCTCTAAAGAACTCTCCTCAAGTATACAAATTGAAATACATATATCAACCATTCACATTAGTGTAAGTACGTAGGACATATTCCCGGGCCAGACGCATGTAAGCTTTGCGGACCTATTTTTATCTGTCTATGTGTGTGTGTGTGTGTGTGTGTGTGTGTGTGTGAGTGTGTGTGCGTGCGTATGTGTGTGTGCGTACCAGCCAATGATTAAAATCTCAGCAGGGAGATATGCAGTAGGTTTAATTTTTTTGTCCGTTCCTCTTAATGCTTGAAAATTCATAAATGGCATCTCCTTTTTATCCTTGTAAAGAGGTTTCACACATGTATTCATTTAAAACCTTATTCATGAAGTCATATTTTCAATGTATTTAAAACTTTATTCTACACAGGACACCTTGACTGGAACATACTACAACAGATAATTTTTCCTTTCTCATAAATTTCACCATGTCTTAAAAAGGCCAATTTATCTATATTGTTATGATTGAAAGGTACCTATGCTTTCAAAGATAAAAATAGTTAATGTGATGAAAATCTGTCATATTCATGAAACGATCACATGCACAACGGGTAAATTGTGAGAGACTATTTTATGAGATACATAATTCGTAATTCTTATTGTAAACAATACTCCGGTAAATTTTCGGCTCACCCTCGGTGTAAAAACCTGTGAAGCTCACGAGTGACGTAAAACAAAGACAACAAAACTTTACAAACAATAGCGTACAGCAAAACGATACCTCATGAAACAAAGAGAACCTCGTCAGGTTTTTACACCGAGGATGATCCAAATTTTCACAACTTTTCCAAATAATTGTAAAAGAACTCTCTGTTTCCAATTGATTAAAAGCAAATTAACATTCCTTACTGCTTGACATGCTCCACTTGTACATGTCTGGTATAATACATGTAAAAGCTGTTGTTCTCTGTTGATCTTGGTGGCCCAAAACAGTACTAAAAGCAATAAACTAGAAATTTGTTGCAAACAAGGCTCCCGCAAAGGTTGAAGAATGGGAAGTTGTTTAAAGTACAAGGCACTTGCATTTACCGCCATGTTATATTCAAACAATACTCTACATGTATAAAACTGATTACCTAAGGTCTTTCATACAATGGAGCTGTACAGATTTCATTTGCCCTTCATATTTCTTGGCCATAAGAGTTCATTGAGATCGTTAGGAAAGCAAACAAAAAATTAGTAGAAAACAGTGAAATTAGAAAAACTATAGACTTACAATCTGATAGAAAAAAAAAGGCACGAGTAATCAATGAGGAGAACTTGAATAGTGCCAGCTAAATTATCCTCCATTGCATTTCATGCTTTTGTTAAATGATTACCCGTTGTGGGGTTTGCTAACAGATTTCAGCTGGTAAGAAGACTGCTTCTAAAATTTAATTGCCTTCTACAGGTATATACTAAGAATAGGTGGCTGTAAGAAAAAGTACACCTATGGATCCACTTCGCGTAAAGTACTGGTGTTGCTCAGATACCAAAGCTATTTAGAAATTAATGAGTAGCTCATTTTCAAATAGATGTTCATGCAAGAATAGACGTGTATTCATTTTTTACAAGTTCACAGAATTATATTGAACGCAAATTTAGATTTTGTGGAGTGATAGATTCACGTAAAGGAGCATCATTGATGGCAACTGCTTTATTTTGTAATCGTATGAAGAATCCTTGATAAGATGTGTGTTGACAACAGAGTAGTAGATATTAATCAAAAGTGGTTTCCCAGAAAAAAGCTTTACCTTAATCATAATATTGATTTTAAAAGGGAAATCACACGATTGAATAACGATGCGAATAAATGAAGAATCTCTTCCTTAAAGAGATTTTCACAAATGAGAACATATAAGAATATGAACTTACTTCCTACAATCACCTCCATTGTCTGATTAACAGGATCCCCAACTCCATTGAAAGCTGTACAGCGGTATGTCCCACTGGAGGTTCTTGTGATGTTGTGTATGACAAGATAACCATCCACGGACAGTGATTCTTTACTGTCAGCACCATTTTCCCATACTCTTGTCCAAGTAATATTGGGTGGTGGTTTACCAGTTGCGTTGCAACTCAAAGTAACCATAGAACCCTCGCAAACATCATGTTTCTTGCTAGCAGTTACAATCTGAGGAGGTTCTTCAAAGTAATACGGTTTAAATTAAGTAATTAAATTAAGTAATTCAGTTTATTTCTCAATTACAGCCAATTTCCTGTGTCACCAAAGAAAGTCATATTTACTACCTTATAATACGCTAAGCAACACAGCGTTTTCGTTCCACCCGATTTCGATCATAATCACTAGAATGTATTCAAAAGAAATTTCATTCTCGAATCTCTGTCATGTTCAGACATGTTTAGACGCTTGTAAAGAAAAATAGGTCTGATAAACGAAGTCAAACCCTATTGTAAACCTTTCCATAAATAAAATTGGGTTATCTACTAAGGTAATAAAGTAAATTGGCCACCGAAAGTGTTTAAAGCTGACGTTTCGAGCGTTAGCTTTTCGTCAGAGCGAATGACGGAGGGCTGACGCTCGAAAATTCGACTTTTAAACTCTTTAGGGTGGCCAATTTACATTATGAACATAATTGATAAAACCAAATTACCCATTACTCCCCACCGACGCAGCACCACAGTTTATTTAGAAACTTACCTCTTTTATTCTTTCCATAAATGTGCTTTGAAACAGCATTTCTCGTCTTTTTTTTAACTTATTGGAGCCCCATCTAAAAAAGAGGAAATTTGTCTCACAAGAGCGTTTCAAAAAAGAAGAACTCGAATGCCAAGTGAGACAAGTCAGACCATAAAAAAAAGACTATGTGCGCTTTGTGTTTAATAGACCTGAGAAGTTTACTGTTGCCTAGGTCTCTACCTCATATAACCCGAACCAGCTTTCCTGGCACGCTTTTAAACATATGGAAGGTTGACTATTCTATACAGTTTTTCAGGCGGCCAATTTACATTATCAATTCAGTGAATAAAACTAAATCACCCTTAATATTTACCTGAAAAGTAGTGTCTAAGAAGATATTTGCTAGCTTGTAGCTTACCTAAAACTGTAACATTTACTTCGTGATCAGCAAGAAGAGTCCCATCGAATTGTAGACTGTACTCAATCTTGTATGTTCCTTCATCTTCTGTCTGGACATTGTTGATGAGTAATGTGGCTTGATATTTTCTATCAATCATGATATTTGGGGCTCTGGGTTCATCGAAAGTAGGTGCCCCCAAAAAACTTACATAGATCATGGTAGCAATCTGATCATAATCTGAACTTGTTTGATTAAATTTTTTCCACTTGATAAAATAGAATGTCTGACTCTTGGTCTGTTCATCAGCAGTTAGATTGAACCTCCACTTGAGTGACTCGTCTTCTCCTTTTGTTGCCAATTTTGGATTAGCTGGTTGCAAAGTCCAACTCAACGATTCTGAAGTTCGGTAAAATATATATTCTTAGGCAAATGACTTTTTGTTGAGATTGATAACTACATAGAAAATTTATCAGTGCGTAAGAAATGAAGCCACCCAGAAATCGTAATTATCTCTGCTCAGTCTCCCTCAACACTGACAGACGCGAAATAATTGTCCATTACTAATCAAAATTGTTTTGTGCAACTTCATCGCATCATCAGAGCTTTTTGATATTGGATATTCCTGTGTTTATATCTCCTGCTGATGGAGAATGCACGACGCTTCAGGGAAAGTGTCCTGTGTCGCATTTGAATTATTCATCGACTGCGTACATTGGTGAAAACCTTAAAACAACACAGCCACAGCGCCAAATAATTTTTCAAATTTCACATAGTCGACGCATTCATTTAATCCACATAAGTGATTAAGTAAACGATTCTCGTTTCGCAAATAACAGATTTCCTTTTCGTTCCGGCGATATGTTCACTAACGATGTTTCACATCTTATACTTACATTCTAACTAACGATAACTGTTTTGCATTCGCATGAAAAAATACAGAAATATACCAACCCACCCATCCCTAATAATAACTAATGAAAATAAATGGTCTGAAAGATAATCCATAAAATGGTCCAATAGTTCAAGTCCAAACGTCCAGTCCTTTTTTTTCGATTCCCGTTCGGCGACGCTCATTGGACTTCAAGATTTCTTTATAGGGATCTTGTTTTGGGGTGAATAAATGTTTTTCTGTATTAGTAGCAATCCTTCTTAACGTCATGTGACAACAGCAACGTTCACGATCATCGTTTAGCTACAATGCAGCTTTGCATAACATCTACAAGAATGAAAGATGCTTGAGTGATAACCACGAAATGTTTATGTTAATTGACCTCCAGGCGCTTAGTTAATATGAAAGTGAATGTTGTCTAGATGTTCCACATTTGAACCAAAGTATAAAAAAGAAAATTGCAGCTTCTTATGTCTTTACGCGATTAAATTATCAGAGCTTCGTCAATTTGTTTAGAATAGCATATTTAACAAGCTGGGGTACCCGTTTTCTCGCTCTTTTTTACTGCTGACAATCGTTGTGATTCAAGAAGCATAACAAGAACAATGGATGTAGATGAAAACATTTGCTGAAACAAGAAAGTACTGTTTATGAAATCCGCAGGATTTTTTACCCACCGTTTCAGAAGGAACTCTTTATTTTACAAACTTGTAGCATTCAGAAATAGGCATGATGAAAAACATCTTCTTAGATACCTTTTGTTGCACTGGATACCGTAGAACCGACAAACCAAGACCATTTACGGCGCTGATACATTAATTTTTGGTGTCTGATCATTCGTAAAATTTTGGATAATCCGGGCGAAACGACGATGAACCAGGTTTAAGGTTCTATTAAAGTCAATTCCTTAAAACGGTTCAAGGTCACTTATGAAGCATAACCCTTACGAACTCCATTTAGTTTGGATTAAAATGCCACTCGATACTATTAGTTTTCGTGTTCAGCTAGTTGCTGACCGTTCGTTAAGTATTGCGATGATTTGCTTATTTAGATTAGTAAATAAAATCGTATAGCAATGAATATGCGATCGCATCACACGCGAAGAGCGACTTTTTTCGCTTTTTTTGGAGCTCTAACAACTATGTTCGATCGACGAATGACTCGTTTGCTCATCTGCTGCAATTTTTACGTGTGCTTACCATAATCATATAAACGTGAGATAAAATCCTTTTATGACAGTCACTCACCTGAATTTTGAATAACACAAAGAAATGAGATGTAATACGTAAATATGACTAACTCCATCTCAGCTATTATAGCTCGCGGGATGGCTAAAAGCTAGATGAGTACTTGTATTTACATCACAAGTCTTCTAGTGAAAATAATTTCCTCTTCCGTGACAAAACCAAGATTACGTGACGATAATTACCGACAGTTGTCTCCGCACCGATTGACCTTTACTATCACTCATTGTAAGGCAGTGTACCGTGTCGATAACTGATGAAAGGTATTTTGAAATATATGATCCACCATCGATTACTTAAGGAAAAGTGCTAATTTCAAGTTAACTTCTTGGTGTCTAAAGGTAATTTAATCGATCAGCACGACCAAGGATATCAAGCCAATCGTGCAGTTCAATATTCTCATTACTTATGCCATTGAGATATTGGTAACGTCCAAGGACCATGATTTGTTTGATCTGATAGATCGCACCGAAAGACTTGGTCAAGAGAGCAGGTGAGAAGGCGATCTTTTGAGAAATTCTTTCAAATAATCAAGCTATTTAAAAACAAGGTAATTTGGGATCGATAAATTGACACTTGGTTGTTCACCTTTTTTGACATACACTAGTACTGCAATCATCATTGTCGACGCGGAAGTGACCAGAATAGCTTTCAAATACTTCGGAGAAGATTTAACGAAATAACGTATCACAACAGTTATGGTATAATGTTCCTTAACGATGCATTTTATTGTTATATAAAATGGCAGATGTTGTATTCTTAATTTTCCAAAAATATTAAAGTAGAGGTTTTATACAATTAGAGCAGGCCGTGTGCGCACTCCGATTACATCGCATTGTGGTAGAATTATTTTCAATATCGCGGTTAAAGCGGCAGAAATCGGCTGATTTTGACTTAACATTCCGCAAAGGTTGGGCCATTTCTTTTTGTCTTTCATAAAAAATAAGGGTAGATAGAATTTGATATGTCTTGAATAAGTAGGAGTATTTTTCGTACGTATTTGTCACGTATTCTATCGTTCTTAAGGACAAACACGAGCACTGTTTCTTAGCATGTCGTTTGAGACCGGTTTTCAAGAAGGTCTAATTCGTTGTTCGTGGTAGTTTGAAGCCTTTAAAAGATTTGTATGGCCACCTTGATCCTTGTTTAACAGCTCTGACTAAACGCGCTCCAACGGTACAAATCCTATGCGCATTTTATATGATTAGTGTTTCGGACCCTTTCATGGAGCGAAAAGGCTCCATTGTATTGCGTTACATAGCGGTACTAAATCAAGGACATTTATTATATGTACTCAATCGTGTTGTAAATAGTAGTTTAGTTCGTCTGTATGGCCATTCCGTAGAGGCTTGGGTCCGAGTCACTCTGATTAATTAGTTATTCATATGGCGTAGGTGCGCGAGGGGTAAGGGTTAGCGGGGGTTAGGGTTTTGGGGTTAGGGTTAGATATCTCGTAGATTCATGTATGTGTATTTTGCATCTGATTCAAAAATAACGGTTTTCAATATGGCGTTTTACACAAAGGGAAAAAAAGAATCCAAGATGGCGGAGGGATTAACTCCAACACACTGTTTTTGCATAGGTAGTGTTTGTTGTCACACAACACAGTGAGAGAAAAGAGAATGGATCCTATATTACGCGTTATATTACGCGTTTGGGTATCGAGGGTTAGATATTGTAATCTAACCGACTAATCTTGTGAGC
>NC_142525.1:16179815-16224815 GCF_964205215.1 Stylophora pistillata
GACTTGGGTATCCAAGTCGTCCGGTAGGTCAAGACAGAGCTGAGAAGAGCAAATGGCCTCGGAAAATTGGTCACGGTCAATTGATTTCATTTTTCTGAACTGTAAACGTTTGACAGCCACTAGAGGTCTTTCAGGTTTTAGTTGACAGAAGACTGGGAAATGGCCAGAAAACAACTGACCAGTGTAGGGGCGCTCAGCAATGATGTTATCAGATATACGAGTGATGATCAAATACAGTGTGTGACCAAGTTCACGGGTAGGGTGTTCAACATGTTGTTTAAGACCCATCGACACCAGAAGGTCAGACATGTTTCTACAGTCAGTGTCATCAGGTAGGTCCATATCAACAAGGGCTCACTTGCCATGACCAAAGACTCGAGATAATCTGAGAATTCAGTGATAAATGTTGAAGTAGACACAGGAAGTTTAACAGGATATGGAGGCCTATAGACAATAACAACCCGCAAACGAGTAGTAGCCGCTGGATTCACCAACCATTCCGACACCTCGAATGACCCTTTTCCTGCAACCGAACCTTTTCCAACGTTGATGGATTCTTTGAAAATCAATGCAGTCCCACCTCCTCTGCGATCACTTCGGGGACAATGAAGAAGTTTGTATCCCTGTGGTGTTATTTCACTAAGAATAGCTGTATCATTGTCTGTAAGCCAGGTTTCAGAAACAGCAAATAGTTCAGCTTTGCTATCGCATACCAAATCCACAAACGACGTTGACTTATTTCTCAAAGATTGAGCATTGAGAACGCAGAGCAACAATTGTTGCGTATCGTTCTTGATATCTTCCAATACTTGTTGATGCTTGGCCACAATAATGTTGACCAAGTTACGCAGACACGGCGGTGCACGATTGCCAGCAACATAAGCAAAGTCGCCGTTTGTCGAGTGTCGATTTCCGATTACAGTTCGAATAACAGAGGGGCCAGGATTTAAACTTACATCATCAGATTTGATCAGTCGAATCAGCTGAAAACTGAAAGTTGAATTGTGATGATAGTTCACTCTGCCGCCGAGGTAACTCATTCCACGAAGTCGACAACCAAGATGGCGGCCTAATCTCCGAGAGGAGTTTACATGTATATTGCTTGTTATCACTTCCAACGAAGACACTGAGCTGCCAAAGCAAAGCGGTGTACAAGAGAAATAATATAGGTTATTTCCAGATAATATTTCTCAGGGTAAAGACCAAATAAAAACAATAAAAATGATAAAACCTCAGTTAAAATCTTAATTAAAAATAAACTGTAACATGTGAGTGTGATCACTAGCAGCGACGAAAGTATTTGACTTTAGATTCTATACAAAATTCCGCAAGTGAGGAAAAGAAATAACTATGATACATCGACGCAATTCATGACAATGATTTGAAGAGAAATAATTAAATCTCCCGTTTCATACATTAAAACATTATCAGAAAAAAAATCGAACGAAAAGGGTATTCAAAAACGCAGCACCATGCTCATGAACATTCTCATTTCTTGGGAAAAATTAACCATAGAGCAGACAAACCGGGGGAAAATACGAAATGCCAGCAGGCGTTGTAACCTAGGTAGCCTCATTATTATCTGTCCATCAAATTTTTATCAAGTCATAGCATCCTTACATTTTTTGGGATCAAAGTCAATGACCTGTCTGTCCAAATTGTTTCCGAGTTATGACATGTGTAAATCAATGATAGACCAATGGAAATCTAGCAATGGTTGTATAAGAGTGGCTAAGAGTCGGAATGGTATGATCATACGTGGGACCAAAGGGATGTTGACGAAAGTTCGATTTCATCCAATCAGACAAGTGCTGCATCTCACTGAAATCCATCCCTACATAGAAGACGAAGAGAAGATAAATACAATCAAACCGTTCCTGGATACTCCGTTTAAACACAAAATAAAAGCGGTAAAAGAGAGGCAACATAGCAAGTACCTATATACAACAAGTTTTACAGAAAACCTCGACATCTATAAACGATAAAGCGATTGGAAGACTTACAAGGAGCATAATCCAAAGACTACTTTAGCTCATAAGATATGGACTTGCTTTACATGTTACGAAACATGACTGAAACGTGGAAACATTGCCACGACGGTCGCTACGCGACCGCATTCCGGACGCGCGCGCAGGAGCAGGAAAGAAGAAGGGAAGGAAAGAGTGTACATAGAATGATCTATCACTGTAATAAACTGTTTTAAACCGTCACATTTGTTAGTCGTAATGTCTTAGGGCGAGTGTTTATGAGTCCCATGAACTGAGTAAAGTTGAGGAATAAAATGACTAGAGCGAGTGAGTCCATGTGAAGAATAAATTATATTACTTGAAGAAAGAGGAGGAAAGAGTGTAAATAGTTAAACCAATGTCAACCAATGATGGACCATTGGAACTGGAGCATAGACTGTATAAAAGTAGTTTTAAGCAAGCCTAAAAAGCATCACTAACGAAAACATGACTAAAATAGAGACATATGTGGCTGTCATTGCAAAGGCTATTCTAAGTTCTGACGAACCGGTTTCACATTTAGTGAGGGATCGAGTCGACGGTCTTAAGTTTAGTAAAGTAAAAGGAGGTATGTTCCCGAATCAAATTTGTGACTTTATTGAAGCAAACTTCCCGCAATTCGTGAGAGAGAAAGAGAGAAGAGAGATTGATTGGAGACATAACGTGAGCTGTACTCTTTTGCGTATGAAGTGTTTTGATAATAGGGAATATGGAAGGACCGTGATTCGTCCAGATCGCCTATGGACGTTTACTAAGGATAACAAGTAAGTCTGAGTGTTTAAGACCATCATCGCAGAAATATAAAAAATATTAAAATGCATCATTTCCCTCTGATGTAGAGTCTTCGAAAAGAAGAGAAAGCAGCGAGCAAAGAGAACTCGTTCTTATAAGCTAAAATAGAAAATCCCAGCACCCTCCTTTAAAACCAGAAATGGTTGTAGACCACATGTCTGGAAAAGACAGGTCCATTGAACACACTGGTAGAATCGAACACAGAGGTGTCGCAGGTAACACCTAGACAGTTTCATGTGATAGAAGTTTCTAATAACGGGGAAATGGATGGACTAGCAGATGATGTACATTTCTAAACTTAGCATGGTCATAAATAAAATTCGACAAAAAATTGTTTGCAACATGATTTTATTTTGTCTTTGTTTCGCGTATAAATACACGCACACTATCCCCCTACCACAGCGGTTACACAGTATTCATTTCCTCCTCTTTTTCATCCTCATAATCATCATCATCGACTTCATCCAATAACGGTTTGTTGATCAGACGATTCAATAGGAATTTTCTCCCGTCCACGGTAGCCTCTAATGCCTGCTCCCAATCCATACCGTCCTCACTCATCAATCGTCGAGCGGTATGCATGACTTGCCTATGTATTTTATCCTGTTTAATACGGTTATAACACTTTACACGATGCAAGTATAACCTTCTCAACTTACGCCTAGCTAAAGGTAAGAGCGAATTGTCATTCTCGGATGTCCCCTCTTTTTGCTGTTCTTCTTGTTCAGCCAAAGTTGTTTTCATATCATCTTTCACTTCCTGTTTCAATTCTGACCACGGATTCACACTGACATTGTCATCATCATCGTCACCGTCATCCTTGTCTTCATCTTCACCGTCATCATCATTGTCTTCATCATCTGTGTTCTCAGGCTCTTCATCTTCTTCTAGTGGTTCGCCAAAGACATCTAGATCCCGAGAACTATCGGTCATGGTCACACACACACACACACACACACACACACACACACACACACACACACACACACACACACACATACACTATAAGTTTTCTCGATGTGTACCTGCTTGTGGTTGTTCCTAAATGATTTCTGACCAAACTGTAGGGCTGTTTTAAAGTTTCACTTTTCTAGGATACAATCGCATACATCATTTGTGTGTCAAAAGATGACTTAATACGCGGTGAGCATCCTTACTGGGAGGATGTAAATCCAGGGTGATATACCCATAGGGTCGCTGAGTTGCCTCAGAATACACATGCATAATACCTTACCATTCCATCGGAAAGGCTTGTAACAATATATTTTTAAAACCCAATTGATCACGTGGGTTTTTGAAAGCAGCCACGTAATGAGCATTCCTTGTAATAATTTTTGCATATTTGCCAGGTGGAAACATATCTTGACAAAGATAGATAACAGTAATGTTACGATGATGAGAATGTTTGGTGGAAAGGTCTTACACTTCTTTATCGTCTCCTCCTTCTGTCATAAGATAATCCATGACCAGTAATCCACCATCTTCATTGCTTGAACCGTTCTTCATCGGGTAGGTTATCGTGAAATTTTATACCATATTGATGCATCCTACGGTATCCATCTTGCCAAGCACCGTAACATTAGTGAATGACGGCAGGGGTGACGCAAACAATTCATCCAAATGTTGTTGCAGTAATGATTTGGTGAAGCAAGTTTTACCGCATCCCGAAGGTCCCACGATTAATATGCTACTGGGTGATTTGAATTTGAAACCCTCACACCACCTTTTTGTTAAATCGAACAACTGAGTCGGGTCTGTAGTCATGGGTGGAATGGAATGGTTATTCACAGTTTAAGGGAACCATTCATTTGGATTGACCCTTGAGTTCACTCATGATTTTTTCTTGTGACGCCCTTTGTTATCCTAACGCGTGAATGCTCTATTGCAGTAGCGGCGAAGGTGTTGCATTATCCGATCAGAAGTTTATCAAGGTAACATGACTCCCATTCCGTGTCACAGCGATACTAATGAGAAAATGTACGATTCTCTGCTTTTATGTATTATTGTCTCACCACTTTCCCTAACCTATCACCGCCTCATACACTACTAACACCCTTTTCACCCGTGTGTAAGATATCTTTGCTCTCGCTAGATTTTGAGAATGTGTCTAACTTGGCACAGAGTTGATCGTATTTTTTCTGTAATTCAACCAATTCAGTTTTCACCCGTGTGTGGTGAGATATCTTGGGTGTCTTTTTTTTCCTGCCTTCCAGTACTTATCGCTCACTCTGTCGCTGTTGTAGCAAGGATTGATATTGTTCTTTGTGTGCAGCAATATTCTTTTCAATCTCTTGCATCGCTCGATCTAAGACCGTTTATTCTACTTGGTGGTATGCTTCATTGAAATGTTTCTGAGTTTCAGGACTTTGCATCTTAGGGTAACTTTTCGTTGATTTCAATATTTTGGGGATCTTTCCATTCTCAGCCTGTTTTTTATATTCCTTCAACACATTTTCCTGATACTTTACGCGAGCATGAACAGCAAGCATTTTTTGTCGATATGACTTTAGAACCGCGGAAAGATCCTGAGTACTCGCCATCGTCCGCACTCTGCGTAAGCAGGTAAGAAATGAGTGTGGAGGTAGACACTTCGAGTTTTATCATATTGTATACATCCTTCTCCGTTATGTCTAACAAACTTTAAAAGAACGCCCACTTTAAATATTAATTATAATAATTCAAAGTGCGCGCTCATATAGAACCAGATGTTCATTTTTCTTATATACGAGAAGGAACTGTCCATCTCGCTCATGTGGGATCGTATATTTTCTATTCTTCTTCCTCCTCCTCTTCTTCCTCCTCTTTCCTCCTCCTCTTCCTCCTCCTCTTCCTGCTCCTCTTTCCTCCTCCTCTTTCCACCTCCTATTCCTACTCCTCTTTCCTCCTTCTCTTCCTCTTTTCTCATCCTCCTCGTCTTCCTCCTCCTCTTTCCTCCTCTTTCTTCAAGTAATATAATTTATTCTTCACATGGACTCACTCGTTCTAGTCATTTTATTCCTCAACTTTACTCAGTTCATAGGACTCATATACACTCGCCGTAAGACATTACCACTAACAAATGTGACGGTTTAAATCAGTTTATTACAGTGATAGATCATTCTATGTACACTCTTTCCTTCCCTTCCTCTTTCCTGCTCCTGCGCGCGCGTCCGGAATGCGGTCACGCAGCGACCGTCGTGGCAATCTTTCCACGTTTTAGTCATGTTTCGTAACATGTAAAGCAAGTCCATATCTTATGAGCTAAAGTAGTCTTTGGATTATGCTCCTTGTAATTCTTTCAATCGCTTTATCGCATATAGATGTCGAGGTTTTCTGTAAAACTTGTATATAGGTACTTGCTATGTTGCCTCTCTTTCACCGCTTTTATTTTGTGTTTAAACGGAGTATCCAGGAACGGTTTGATTGTATTTATCTTCTCTTCGTCTCTATGTAGGGATGGATTTCAGTGAGATGCAGCACTTGTCTGATGGGATGAAATCGAACTTTCTTCATCATCCCTTTGGTCCCATGTATGATCATACCATTCCGACTCTTAGCCACTCTTATACAACCATTGCTAGATTTCCATTGGTCTATCATTGATTGACACGTCATAACTCGGAAACAATTTGGACAGACAGGTCATTGACTTTGATCCCAAAAAATGTAAGGATGCTATGACTTGATTAGAATTTGATGGACAGATAATAATGAGGCTACCTAGGTTACAACGCCTGCTGGCATTTCGTATTTTCCCCCGGTTTGTCTGCTCTATGGTTCATTTTTCCCGAGAAATGGGAATGTTCATAAGCATGGTGCTGCGTTTTTGAATACCCTTTTCGTTCGATTTTTTTTCTGATAATTTTTTAATGTATGAAACAGGGTATTTAATTATTTCTCTTGGAATCATTGTCATTGAATTGCGTAGATGTATCGTTGTTATTTTTTTCCTCACTTGCGGAACTTTGTATAGAATTTAAAGTCAAACACTTTCGCCACTGCTAGTGATCACACTCGCACGTTACAGTTTATTTTTAATTAAGATTTGAACTAAAGTAAACATTTTTATTGAGAAAAAAGCTATCGCATGTTTTTACCTCGAACGGCCCATTGTTCATTTTTAGAGAACTTTGTATACTCATGAACTGAGTGATCACCATCCAAACTATTTTCATTTTATTGGAGTGGGATGAATTATTCACATCCCATCATATGGTTTAGGCGGAAACAAACCTCTTTTATTCTCGATTTTTTTTACACGATACGAATGCTAATGACATCTTGAAAACACTTTTACCATTGGAAGTATGAGTCGCCATCTTGCATTTTATTTTTTCCATTGTTTCTCTCACTCTGATGCTTGACTGTTAGGCTCTTTATTTTGATTATGATATGGGAATAAGTGGGTCAGGGAATTGGACTTAGGGTGAGAGTTAGGGGTGTGGCCGTATGAGTAACTGCAATAACCCAGTTTCGAACCTAGTCACGACGATTCTTTTCCTTTTACTCTAAAATGAACGTTTTTTGTATATTCATTTAATCTTGAAATCATTTTCCCTAAGGGAGGATTAAACACCATCTTAGGTTTCATTATTTTTATTGTTTTACACCATCTTAGATGACCTATTATGAAAAAAAAAACACGCTCCTATAACCTACGCAATTTAACCATAGACCAGGATTTATTCAACGCTTTTATTGTATGTTTCTCTCCTACATCTCTCATATATTTCCTTCTAATTTTCAAGTGTGGATACTCTATTGTCCTAGAACCGGTATGGGTAGTTGCGTGACACTGGGTATCATTCACCATAAACACTCATATTTCGTCTATCTACTTTGGTTTTTAGAGTGCTCTTATTCTTTTTAAATTGCCCTGCCAAAACGCTCCTCTCTCTATTTCTTCTTCTTTTAGTACACACTATTCGCATTGACTGCAATCACAGGAGAAATCGTAAAAGTCAGACATTATAATACTGACCAAGAGTTTATAACGACAAGGTTTATAGCTACCCGAACACTTTGACAGCTTGTCAATCCCTGTGTCTTACGATCGTACATCTCTTACAGATTGAGCAGTACGTTATAATGCTCGTAAGATTCCTCCTCCTCCTGACTTTGTCATGTCACTAATTTGGTGCCATAACCGTTTTTTTGGCGTCGTCTAAAGAACTCTTTTTAACACACTTGGGCAAAGACATGGAAGAAAACCCTGAATAGGCAGGAGGCATATTGGACGAATTATTAGCCATAGTCAAAGATAAAACCGCTAAAGATGATCTCGGCGTCCTACCCAAAAAAGTGACTACCTACATTAAGGAAATTGAAACCTACGACCAAGAAGTGCGAGAAAAAATACATTCCATCGGGTATACTGTCAACTGATGCCTTAATTTTTTGTCTATGTCACTTATTTTCAAGTTCTTCGCTGTAAAGACCTTGTATGACAACGTGTGGTGTAACAAATAACAGTCTTTTGTGAAATATGCAAAAATCTTGCGTATTTATTCTTGTTCACCAAACTTGGGTTTTAAAACGACACTCATTTTTTAAATGTAAAAGTCGCGCGTCCTGAATAACCTGTACCACATGCGTAGGCTTAGCTTTTAGGATTCTTATTGACTAAGAAACTGCAGGAAACTCAGTAAGTTTGCCAATTTTTGGGAAATTTCTTTTTTTTGCTTTTTATAGTTGACTACTTTTTTTAATTAATTTTTTGCAGTGTATATATTGTAGTCATTTTTATGTTTTGATTTTAGCTCAAATTTCTATATTTTAATTGTATTTTTATATAGTACACATCCAGTATTTAGGACCTCGATCTAAACCACTATTGTGATGGAGCTTCCTAATAAAAGATTGTTATTATTATTATTATTATTATTATTATTATTATTATTATAATTATTATTATTATAAATACAACTTCTACTCACTGTCTTAGTTGGTTAGATTACAATGTCTAACCCGAGATACCCTTACGCGTAATATGGGGTCCATTATTTTTTCTCTCACTGTGTTGTGTGACAATAAATATAACGTAGGCAAAAACAGTGTGTTGGAGTTAATCTCTCCGCCATCTTGGCTTCTTTTGCTCCCGCTGTGTGAGACGCCATCTTAAAAACCGTTATATTTAATCAGATGCAATAAACCCACACATGAACCTACGCGATATCTAACCCTGACCCCAAAACCCTAACCCCTCTAACCCTAACCCCTCGCGCACCTACGCCGTATGAATAGCTAATTAATCAGAGTGACTCGGACCCAGGCCTCTACGGAATGGCCATACAGACGGACTAAACTACTGTAAATCTACTTTCCTTAATTAAGGAAAATTGACTAATCGCGAGTGTTGTGTGGTAAATCTTCTATCTCGATCATTGAAAGAAGGGCAGTTTAATTAAAGCAATAGAAAGAGTCACTTGATCCATGAAAACCTCTACCCTGCGTGAGGCCTAGACGACACGCCAGAAAGCTGGAAAGTAAAAGGCAGTCTACAGTTGAAAGATGTTAATAGGCCTGTGCCTCTCCTACCATTCGCTAGCGCATTTAAATCTTCTACCCTCAAAGTTTAGCTCTGATTAGGATATCTCTTGATGACTTTCCTTTGCGATGTGATAATAAGGGTTAGTTTTGTGCTGTCATTTCCCCACCTGTATGTTCTTGAGGTTTGGCAAAGCTGGATGAGACTGTGTTACAAAAGGCAATATTTTCTTCTGTGCGCGCGCTATTTTCTGTCTTAAAGTATAATTCTCTCTTGCAGAAATAACTCCAGAGATACGTTTCTCAAAACTCACATCTAGGTTTGCTGTATTGTCAAAAGATGTTTTGAAACTCTGAACGTTTTTGTTAAGCGTGGAGCGCGAAAAATTCATTCTTAGGAGGCGTAGGGCTTCTCCTTTTACAAATCCCGTATTTACGCTTAGTGGAAAAGTTCGTATATTACAAGGTCTCTGTCTCTTTAATATGAGTTTGCATGTCAAGGGTCAATTCCCTGCTTAAAAATACGCGTCTAGTTATATAATTTATGCATGAAATCCTAGTTCATCCTGCCATCTTTTGTGAGCTTAACTGTTGCCATTTGCGTCGAGATTCTTGGGCAGATTGCATTTCCGAATCTTTCTTAATAACGTCAGTTGCCTCCTAAGAACGAATTCGTCACGGAGGAATGACGGGAGTCGCGCAGGCGCGTCAAACATTTTAACTTTCGAAGGAACGGCAACAGACAATGAATCCTCATTACAATCCCCGTATGTTCAAGCTGTATCGCTGCCAACATAGAAGTTCACTCCAAAGCGTTAAGATGCGAATGACTCAATTTTTGTTTTACGACCATGATGCAACGCAATCAGAGTGCTTACACCGCCATTTTCCTATTTTCACCATTAGAAAACATTCACGGGCCTGTTGAATAATCATTTTAGCTTTAGTCTTATTCTTCGTTGCCAGAATTTTGGGACAATATGGCGGAGGCACTTCTAGAGTTATAAGCAAAATGGCGCCGAAACAGTATAAGAAAATGTATGGGAAAAGATTGTTTTTTCAAAATAGCTGTCTAATATTGGGATATTCTTTCGTTGCGTAGTTGGACATGCAGCCTGCCTCGGTTAAAGTGTCCATCGCTACGAAAAAGAAATACTTAAATTCAAACCTACATTTTCCCAAGGTAAGCGAGTAAACTCCTAATTCCAACTCCATTTTCTCATATAACCTGCTTCGACTAGGTGTTACAATTCTTTTGTCGTGGAACAACCTAGTGAAGATTCGGAACTGCATGGTTCGATATGCACTCTGCAGAAGTTTGCTCGACTAGATCGCTCGTAAACGGGCCAATATGATGGCCCACAAATTTTCCTTGAGCCGGGAGACTCTTCGTATTTTCACAGAGCTCAAAAGACCAATACGCCATTTTTAAATACCCAATTTTAGGAAGGAAGAACAAGAAAGATACGATTCCTTGCAATTGCACAATTTGGCCGCCATTTTCGTTATTTTGACGTCTCCTTTGGTTTCATGGGATAGCAAAGTACCAGGCCTTTCTCTGACGGGGTATTACAAAACTAGAAAGTTACGTGTTCAGTTCACTTCCACCGCCACCATACTGAATTGTCTGTAATACGATATACCGTTGACATTTCGTAACGGGATCGAAATGTTGCCGATTTCTGGTGATGCATAAGCTGGGTCTCATTCGTACTCTTGTGGACAGAGCCAACAATATCAATAACTCTTAGTTGGGTTTCCACGAAGACATCAAGGGGCTTGCTGAAATCCTTAAAACGAATCTGTAACGAACGCACTGGTAATATTTCTCAACGGTTGCCCTAGCCATACTTTTTAATCTTAACCAGTGGTTTCTGAAACATAACTGAATTACACTAAATCTAACTACCGACGATAAATGATAACAAAAAAATACTAAACTCGGCGAAATGAAAACTTGAAACATACCTGAGAGTTTGGATCTCTAAAGGAACACGAGATGCAGCATTACGAACTACAACGACAAACTATGTACATTAATGAGACCTTTCGTACGAAAATTTAAATATATACTGACGCGAGGAGACTGCACCCTGCTATTTGGATAGACCGCTAGCCCTTGAAGTTGCTGTAAAAGGGTCTTCCTAACCCATCTAGTTGAAAGGGTTGTCAATCGGTACCTCACGCTGAACCACAGTGAGTAAAATCCCCCGGATTCCGTTTCCGATACTGCGCCGACCTTTTATTTCAAATTACCTTACATTGGCCCTTTTTCTGTTCTCCGCTAAAAAAGAGTTCGCCACTTTTGTGAATGTCATTGCAACGACATAGATTTTATGCTGGTTTTTCATCTTTTAAGATAAGTGAAAATTTTTGTGAGAAAGACCTTATCCCTCGTGGGCTCCGTTTGAGTGTGGCTTATGAAGCTTTCTATGCGGGCTGTGATATCTGCTAAATCGGGAAATTAAAACTTCTCGGCATTTAAGTGCGTGAGCACTTTGTCAATGATAGTTCCTCTCAGATTTTCAGACTCGTACAAAATTCCTGGCAACGTCGCAATCTTTGTTCTGATGACTGTTTTGACATTTTAGATCACGCTCTCACAACACTCCAACAGAGAAGCCATTCATATCTAATGGGAGCAACCTACACTCAATCATAACCGTATCATGTCAATCTTAAAATTTCCTTGTCATTCGTAAATTGTTTTGTCTCCATTGTTGTTTTGTCCCACGAACATTATGTATACACTTTAAATTCAACTTTGTACTTTGTCAATACATTAACTTTAGATGACAGAAGAGCTGTCGAAAAATTTCCTTTAAAATTTCTATTTATTTTCTCGAATTCTCACTCGCTAACTACTGGAGCGACAATAACTTTACACTGAACAGTTTCTGCAACCACAGAGCCTGTTGATGGTCGAGAGGTGCCATTAATTGCAGCTTTTCATTCTAAGGATGGATTACCCCACGTAAAACATATGCCATTGGGGGTGGACTTTCTACAACTTGAAGTTTCAATGTGAAAGGGGGGCCGGCATTTCGACGTATCCAACCAGTTTAGTTTTAAAGGGCTTTTGTGAAACAACAAAAGAGCCCCAGAATTCAATAACTGTGGAATACCTACGCGCCTTTTTTTTTTGGTGGAGTTCATCGTCTTGCAATGTATTTACTCGTACATTGTATGTGAACGACTTGTTTTAAAACAGCTCTACAGTCTCCCATAATAGAACAAGTAAATAGGACTCACAGCCATTCACGTGGTGTGGTTTAGGCATTCTGTATCCCTCTTGAAGTAAAAAAATTCCTTCCATCCATTCTTGGATAAGGTGCATTTTTCCAATATAAGATCGTAAGAATCTTACATGTATTCCTTGATTTAAAGTCATTCGCGTAAAAATGTCCAAATCAATGCGCTCAGTCTTATTACTTCAATGCTGCCCATACACCACGTTACTTCTTGTTCAAAGTTTGTTCTATTCTCAGATTTATTTCAGGCGGTTTTTGGAAGGTATATTTAACAGAAACGGGTTATGTCAATGGGGCTCAAAGTTCTTGTTTAAACGTAAAATTGATCATTGTTGTTCGTCCAAGTTTATGTCTTTTATCAGCTGATGCCAGCTCTGTTAAGCAGCAGACGTCTCTGACTATCCGGCGTAATCGAAAGTAAGACACCTTTGATCCACCAATTTCTTTGATGAACCTGCGAGCCAATTTGCAAACAACCAAAGTCTAAAAGGAATTTTTGGTTCTCTTCATGTTAGTTGCGTGAATTATACAACTTAGATGCCTCGTAAGCTGTCCACTTCACAGGAAGACTGCCATGTGGATTTTAGGAATGGACTTTGGAGTATGCCAGACAATACCATCAATAACGTACCTGAATAAGGGTAAAGAAGGATAATTTTTAAGTTTCCGTAAGGATGTCGAACCCATATTTAGATTACCTTTGTCTTTTGTTTAGAAATATTTTCCTCCTGGACTTCTCTGCCAATCTCAAAATTTGTCACTTTTTAATGTTCCTGTCTATATATTTCCAACTAGGACGTTACGGGCTGCAAGGTCTCAGTGGTTTATCTAAAGGTGAGATTCAACACAAAATTTAAATCAAAACTTTCGTATGGAATAACCCCAAAATTGAAGGGGTACGATTAAGGAAGAATGTAAATTCCTAACATTTGCAAATATTTGATTTTTGATCTTGAGTGGTAAAGCTGTATTCTGATCTATCGCGTCAGGAAGAAACGAATAAATTTAACACGTGTCAAGTCGGACAAGTGATAAAGTTGACGATCCGCTTCTCATGTAAACACACCTTTTTACGACTTTGAAAGAGATACATCAATACTGCTTAGCCTTATGAACCTACGTACGTTCTAAAAGTATTCAGCATACAGACTTTGGGGAGAACTCATTCCATCAGTCATTTGCCAGGAAATCCTCATCAGCTGCTGTGACGTCATATCGTTTGTGGTTTTGTGTTTGGTTTATTAAGACCTCTTGTAGTATTTATAACTGAGTTATAGGTCTGGCTAGCAAAGAAGCATTTACAAAATTTATAAAATTGATTGCAGTAGCCACTAGCACGCATGTATGGCAAACCTAGTCACGTGCAATGTACGTAGCGTATTTGTATGAGATAAAGTTCTTAAACCTGATGGTCGAAGTGTAGCGTATATCTAAATTTCTTTCTCTGAGTCTCTATGCCTAATTACATTGAACAGCTTCGATGTAACTTCCAACGAGCTTCTACACAAGGTTAAATGGTTTAAGACTGGTATATATATTATACCTCTGTCACGCCATGATCCTTCTTGTGTATACAGAGGGGATTGTATACATTGCAGAATACACTGGAAGAAAAGTTTCTTATATCAATCTAGAAAGTAAAACTGCCTACAATCCTTAAAGAAGGACGGTCAAAGAGATAAAATTGGTTCTGAAAGATCTGAACCCTCAGTTTTAAAACGTGGAGCCAAGAACATAAAAAGTATGAGCTTCAGCAAAAGCTATCATACTGGATAGCAGCCAAGATAGCCGTTTACACGAGGAACTAGCAACGTCCGAAAAGCAAAGTGGAAGCTTACTCCAAACTTCAAGTGGAACCATACTGAGGGGTGTAAGTTAAGGTAACCGACAGCGTTGCATGTTCATGTCAATGCCACACATTTTATCGCTGACCAGTCAACAAGAAATGTTTTGCATGTTCGGGTGAGGTTCCATGGTATGGATATAAAAGCCTCGCTTCCACAGAGCACTGGCTCTCACACGCAGGTGTTCGGGGTTGTGCATGCAAAAACAAATTATTCATCGCTTCATTTTGAAGCCAGACTGATCAAGATGCCATTGGGGCAGTAGAACGCACCTGGGAAGCACTTACCGGAAACAGAACCGATTGCCGAAAGATACACGTCCTGCCTTTCCTTGGAAGTCAAGAAGTCTCGTTTTTATCGATATAACGTCAGAGACTGTGGAAACACTTTTTTTCTCCAAGAATAAGGTTAAATTCCTTGTGGCAACAGGAAATCAAGGGCAACGAGATAGTACGGAGGCTGATTTGTATCAATCTACCTCAGTGCGGTCAGAGCTAAATACTGTATTGTTCTGTGAGATTCTTCTGTAATTACCCAAGCCAAATGTGTTTTTTATCAGTTTCTGGATAACCTGAAGAAGTTTTGGAACACTTTTGGTGTGTAGGAGACAGACGTGAAGAGAGAATTTCGTCCAAAGAGATAAAGGTTGAACAAGTAAACGAATTCATAGCGAGATGTGAACAAGATGAGGGAGGTGGTTGGTCCCCCAGCGAGTGAAAGGATTTTTCGAGGTCCATATGGTATGTGATCTGTTCAAACGTTGAGGGAGATCAAGTTGACAATACTATCTCTGGAAAGCATTTGTGCTACACTTCATGAAATTTTTCCATCGCTTTTTGACAGCGTCAACTTGAAATCACTGACCACACTCTTCGTTGAAAATCTTTTCGCAGAGATGAGGCAAGGAAAAGAAATGCCTTAAGTTTTCAAATTTTCTCACTCCTTAGCTTTTCCAATTCAGTGCAAGAGTACACAAAGCGCATTACCTATAGTACTTTCATATGTATGATGCACGATCCTCGCAGTAGATAGCGCTATTTAAGCAATAGCGAAAATCAGACCTGAAAAAAATCAGGCCTGTACGGGACTCGAACCACTGACCTCTGCGATACTAGTGCAGCGCTCTACCAATTGAGCTAACAAGCCAACTAGGGGCAGGCCGTTAAGTTGATTCGTAATAAACCCGTGAAAGTGATTAATCAGTTGGCTTGTTAGCTCAATTGGTAGAGCGCTGCACTAGTATCGCAGAGGTCAGTGGTTCGAGTCCCGTACAGGCCTGATTTTTTTCTGGTCTGATTTTCGCTATTGCTTAAATAGCGCTATCTACTGCGAGGATCGTGCATCATACGTATCTAATACCGCAGTTCAAAATATATGAACTTCATATATTTCACTGTATCTGATTTATCACTTTCACGGGTTTATTACGAATCAACTTAACGGCCTGCTCCCAGTTGGCTTGTTAGCTCAATTGGTAGAGCGCTGCACTAGTATCGCAGAGGTCAGTGGTACGAGTCCCGTACAGGCCTGATTTTTTTCAGGTCTGATTTTCGCTATTGCTTAAATAGCGCTATCTACTGCTAGGATCGTGCATCATACGTATCTAATACCGCAGTTCAAAATATATGAACTTCATATATTTCACTGTATCTGAGTACTTTCATATATTACACTAGTTACTCATCGTACAATTTCAGTAGACTTTGCCGTAGAACGTGTACAAGTGGAACAAGAAATCACTCCAGACGAAAAATTAGCTCATAACCACTCTAGTGCCTAAAAGGTCGTTGTCTCTGAGTGTACTTCTGTTTGTGTCAAGGAATGCAACCAGCTTCAAAGGCAACCGTCACTTTTATATCGAGCCAGACTTAAAGCGAACCTTTATACTGCAGAGAAAGCTAAAGCAAAGGTTACTTTCTTTGCACAATAATCTCTAATTCCATTTCAGTGTGGAGACAACTGCTAAAGGAGAGATAGAGTAAGTCAGTATTGTTAGTATTGTTGTGGACCCCGCAAAAGCAGATGATACGATTGTCCTTGGGTGTGACGTTTACCACAGTCTATTAGTAGATGCCTTAGACAGTGAAAACCAGGACTGTAAGTGAAGTGTTAAACACGAAGGCGCGCTATAAAAGGAAAGGTACCTCTGGTGCCTCTAGGGTAACAATGGTGAAAGGAACAAATGCTGGTAGAGGAACAAAAGGAGCTAGTGAGATATCTATTGTTTACTTCCACCAGCATGGAGGCAATGATGTAACTTGCGAACCACCTACTTCGATCTCAAATTTACCGCCACAAATAACGACAGTTTCCATTGGTGAAAGGAAATACAAATCTCAAAAATTCTTGTATTGTGATGAAGACATAAAAAAATCTTGAGGAATGTGCCCGCTGTTCACTGCTTTGGATTAGCTATTGCTCAAGCTGACTACGCTCTTAGAGCTGTACATCACACGACGGTTTATTGACAAATGGTTCAGAGGTACCTAAGGCACCTCTCCTTTTATAGCGCGCCTCCGTGTCTAAATGAAGACACTGAACGAGGCCGGGAGATGAGGTATGACGATGAAGCTCTGACGGTTGCATAAAGATCAGAAAGACGATCAGCCCAAAACAAACAGCTCAAATTTTGTCTTTTACTAGCGTTCACTAGCGCCAAAAAAACGAAGGAAACTATTCTAGTTGTTTTCTCGGCCCTCAGCGCATAGAAATTGGTTATGGCCAAAGATTTCAAGATTCTATTATTAACTTTTCATGTTTTTTTCTTCGATACATTGGGCAATAAGAAAAGACGTGTGTGTAGTATAAATATAGTCGAAGACCTTGTTGCGTCCGACTTGTGCACACCACGTGCGTGTGCTTTCCCTGTATTTGCATAATGTGCCAGCTTACTTACATATAAGTACCTAAGATATAACTTACAATAGGTGCTATTATCACGTGCTAATATGCTACATCCCTTCTCTTAAAACTATGTTAAGTGATACGGAAAGAAACAAAATAAAAAAACATTCACTAGAGCCAATGTCTCAGTACAAGTATAATGTATATATACTGGCAGTGAATATAATCATTCGAGTATGTAGGGTTTACTTTCTAGTGCTCGTATATCATAGTACCAATAATAACTATGAGGCTAAGTATTTCCAGTGCTCGAATCTCACGTCCCGAACGCGATTTTCCATGACCCTTCTCAGTTTCTGATGAGGTGCAACATTGTGGATTGGCGCTTGAGGATTGCGAAGTTACACTTCCTTGAGGAATGCAACTCGACAAATTGTTTACTAGGTTGTTGGAAGAATTGTTTGGTCGTAGATGGATCCTATTTGTTCGTAGTTTAGCACCAGTTTCAGTTTCTATTTCTGAACTGAGCATATCTCCCTGATCTATGACTCTGGCAGGACTCCACGCTTTTCTGACGGGATTTTGTTTATAGATGGTTTGGTTCCTGTGAAGTTCAGGGAGTCCTTGGTGTGCCTCTTATAATATTAACATTGGTTATCTTGTCTTGCTTTGAGCCAATTTCTAACTTCTTCTTGGTTCTTTAATGGCTAGATCTTACCAGGGAGTGTGAATTTGAACATTCGGCGCGGCCATTCATTAATTCAGTCGTTGAAGGTATATTGGAACTGAGGGGCGTTGTTCGTAGAGCTAACAGGGCTAGATCTATGTACTCTTTAGTCTCTCTCTGCATTTTTGGATTATCTTCCTAACTGTCTGAACTAGGCGTTCAACGAACCCATGGCCACGTGGGTAGTGGGGGGATAACGTTACAATTTTTAAGCCATATTTGCTTGACGGTTGTTGGAACTCGCCGGAGGTAAATTGAGTACCGTTGTCGCTTTGAAGAGATTTTGGGACTCCATTTTCTGTGAACTGCATTCTTATCTCATTAAGAACGGCTCTGGTTGCCAGGTTGTGAAGCTTCTTAACAATGGGAACTTGGAGTAGTAGTCGACAACTATGAGGAACCACGACTGCTGCACATAGAACAGATCTGCGCTTACTGTTTGCCACGGTCTTGAAGGGATGTCTGATAGCATCATGGGCTCCTTTTAATTTTGTTGGGAATTGTTATATTTCTGGCAAATGCAACATGAATATACAAGATTTTCTATTTCTTAGTATATGCCTGGCCAGTGAACACAGGATTTGGCCCGTAACTTACCTTTTTCTATACCAAAGTACCCTCTGTGGGTTTGCCCCTCAATGATTCAGATACTATAACAAGGCTTTCAAGAGGTATCAGCCCATCTTCCACTGGTATGTCATCTCGTTGGGGCTAGCACGGTTTTAATGCCTAGTCAACTTTCCCCACACTATCGGGCCAACCTTGTAAAACCTGAGGGGAGAGAAGCTGCAAGGTTTCATCTTTTTTATTTTCTTTTTTGAAATCTTCCATTTTCGCCTGGGTGATTCTAATTAAATGGTGAATTTTCTCATTCCCTGAGTGGAACTTCAAATTAATCCAACTGTGAAAGACATGATCACAAAGGTATCCGGCCACCTCGCCCCATGGCCATTACGCCCCCAGTCACTTCGTTCCAACCAAACTTCAGTTCGCTACATAATCGAAGTCACTTCGATCCATACGAAAGTTACTTCGCTCCATAATATAGCTATATCGCTCCATACAAAAGTTACTTCGCTCCATATAAGAAATATGGGAAAGATCGATAATATAAAATTTGTTCTGTTGTCTCACGACAAAATAAGTTCGTGCATTGTAGTAAAAAATGGATCCGGGACATCAGTTCTCAATGCAAAGAGCTTGACATATGAATGAATAAACCCTTTCTAGTGGAGATGTTCTTAAGCTCAGATAAGATACGAAGTTTTCTTCATACTCTTAGTAATGACATATTTTCAATGGGCGTTTCTAAATCTGTAAGTGAGAGCAATTTTAGTCTTGAACAGCATAAGACAGCGGTCAAGACTAAATAAATAGAAATTTTTCAACATGTTTTAACCCCCATGAGACATCATCATCAACCTAACATCATCAACCTAACAAAACAACCTTGCTAGTTTTTAAAATGAGCGCTGCCTCAACTATTGATTTTGAGCAAGAAATTGAGTAAGCACAAAAAAGCATAAATCAAGTCATATGCACTTTTACCATTGAAAATTACTTAAATTCGTCGAGCTCCTGTAGCTCGAAAATACTAGTTGCCAAAAATGTTTTTGCTGCTTTCGGTACACCACTCCAGATCCCGTTATACTTGGACGCAACGCTTAAAGCGGGCCAAGATAGAGAATTTGAGGAATTAAAATACAAGGATAAAGCTTCAAGATGATATATATTATGATTTGTGAGTATATATGGTAGTCTTCCTCATGAAGTTGACCTGAATTTGAGCTTTTGTGTCACTATTCAGACTTGATGTGACAACATAACAAGAAACTAATCTTTTCCAAAAGATAAAAGGACAGTTTGCTAACAAACAAAATTTAAAAGCGAGTTTGGGTCGTGTTGCGGCGTACAAAGTTGCCGAAGTTGTATAATTTTGCATTGCTTATACGGGGGACAACGGGCATCCAGGCGTACCGTGAATTGTTTGGATTTTTCGGAGAAAAAAGCGCGATAGAACTTTTTGATATAATTTTCGCAAAAGGTCCATTAAAAAGGTCTTTTAGAAAAAATAAAATTAAGTACGAAATTTTGCAACTGTCGGCGGATTCTCGATATTTACGGTCAGTGGCTGTTAAGGAAGCCGAGCGGATTCAGAAACGAAGTCACTTTTTCCTCCTAAATATAATTCACTAATTTGGTCTTACAAACACCATTTCAGCTTTGCTAAAACCCTCAAATCTTAAAATATAGTTGCTTTTAGTCCTACTATATTTTGTATTTTACGAAGTTCAGCCTTTTGTCTCCCACAGATATATTAGATAAAAGCCATTTCGGAGTGTCCACAAATTAACATAAGTGAATATTTTAAAACAAACGCAAAAATCACTCCCCTTCATTTTTATGTTTAGATCATTTCTCAATCAACTTCTGTTCCTGACTCGTTGAGCGTCATTTCATACTACGTACGGTTTCTAGTTCAATGATTTAGCGCAGCTAAGGAAACAAGAGCATAATATTCATGTAAGATTTAGCGACTTTTAACCCGAACGAGAGTGACAGGAGAACATGGTCTCTCGGATGTAAGAGTCCTGAAACACGTAAGTGATTACTAACACTTCCCTGAGCTTTCTCTGACCTTGTAATCTAGCATTAGTATCGTCAGTTCTTCTGAAGAGAGAGAGATGGGTAAAGGTAACTAGGCAAGATATACTAGAGTGATGACTTTAAGTAACAGTTGTGAACTTCTGTACAGCATAATCATGAAGACAGAGTCAATTCCAAACTTTAACACTTTCATTGTAAAAACATTTTAAAGCTACATCGCGTTCAAGCAAAATCAAGGGTTAAACAAGTACCGTAGAACAATTTTGTCGAGAAGCAGTATCTACTACGTGAAAACTATAGGCATTTTGGACAAGTAATGATACTTCCACGTAGAAGTAATATAACGCGTTACATATAGGATACTGCTAATTTTAGTAACTAATGTTGGCTTCGTATCGCAGGTGAATGCGGTCTTAGAAAAGGCTGAATATGGGCATGATAGCCAGATAGCTTTCCTGCAAACAGGCGCGTTTCGCAGCAAAACAGTTTTTTAGCAATTTACTATAATTCTGCAATACAAAGACGTTAAGACGCTGTGTGAGCTGTCCTGCCTTTCACAATTTAGCCAGAAAGTGAACCGAACACAAACGCTTAAGTCGAGCATACGTTGATGGAAAAAAATGAGAGTACATTGTATCGGTAAAGCGAAATCTATGATAGCGTTTCACTGCTTAAAAATATAAAATTAATTAAATTACACCGTTCCAGCCTAACTGCTTGAAACAGCATGGCTTCCTCTACCAAGTATGAGTATAAGGCAATTAATCCTGAAACCTTTTGTGGCGAAGTGTTCAAAGCGTTAAACAGTCATACACCGTCACGTGTGTCTGACTACACCAATAAATCCTCCATGTTTGCATACAACTGCTTGTCCTACATAGACATGTTGATCAGCCGCTGCTGAGGAAAAAACATACATTAAAAGTTATTAATTAAAACTCCTTTTGGACAGCGGTAAAACAATATTACCGTTTTTCTGCTGGTTGGTTACCAAGTCGGGAGTGAGTGAGATTTGTGTAGTCAAGAGAAAATAGCGTTGTACTTACATCCGGTATCCATTATCATTTTTTTCTTCTGTCCATTTAAGTTAACTTGGACTGTTTGTTGAGAACAAATGTTCACTCATCGTCAGAGCTCATTTATTCGTTAATCCATCCTTTTTCTCAAGTTTCGTACTTTCTTGTCGGTTCTCTTAGGGTTCTTGCTTGGCTTCTGGTTAATGTTCCAGTTTGAACGGCGCTAGGGTTTCTTAGTCGATTTACACACCCTGGAAAGATGACGGCAGTATTTTTTCAGGCGTTGCATTTTGAGTTAATCGTACCGCATACATCAAGACAGTGTCCATCCATTCCGCCGCATCGGTAACAGGTAAAGTTCTTGCCATCTCTGATTCCGTCCGATTTCCGTGCATTCGATCCATTGGTATCGGGTTTTCTTCGGTTCCTTTCGTAATCAAGATAGTATCCTATTTTGAGGTTTTGTCGCTTCTCGCTATTTTGATGGTCCTCTTCAAGTCTAGATCGTCTTGCTATAGGAGTTTTTGCTGAAGGCTGTTAGGTGCACATTTCTCCACGATATGACCTCGGATCATTTCTCTTCTAACGCGCCAAAATCGCACGTCTTTGCCAATTCTCTTGGGGGCAGCGAGATAGGTATCGATCGTCCCATCTGGCCTTTGTCCCCTTGGTCGGAACTTATATCCTTCAGAAGCCACGTTTCTTTTCGGGCCGAAGTAGTTTTCCATGCTTCCTTGGTTTCGTTTGGCATTTCGTGACTGCCGGGCAGAGTTTTAAAAATCCTTTGAACTGAGGGACTAAGGCAAACAAACAAATGACAATTACATGAATTGATTGATTAGTCAATCTGAGGTAGGCTTAAGACAGAATACAAGACTCCTTAAAAATAAGCCAGTGCAAAAGGGTCGCTCGGTGGATAGGGTCGTCCTTATTCGTTATTTCAGTGGCAAAGGCATATAGGCCGAGCGCACTGACCCAAAGCTTCCACTCGCAGTACAAATCGGCTGCGTCTACATTGAACGCTAATGGACATGCAAACATGGACCATTCCATTCTTAGAGGAGTTTCTACTGCTTCTATTTCTTCATTTTCTTCTGTGAGTTCTACAGAATCCTCGTCGCCAGTTTGTAGAGTATTCATAGGTCAACCGATCATTCTCATTCCTCTAATTTAACTGTATTTTATTCAGTAATCAAGATGGTATGTCTACCGTACAGCACTCGTAATTAGTTATTTTACTTTTACTTTGGATAACAGATTTACGGCAAGATTGGAAGTAACTTACAGCGGTAGCACTATTTGACCTTATGTAACGAAATACACTACTGACAGTAAAATCTGGAGATCTTATATTTTGATGCAAACTATCAATTGTACACGATAGCTAATCAATCGTGTCCACTTCGAGGAATATCAGTTATGTAACCAAAAGCGAGCCAATCAGGTGCGATATTACGTAACAGCAATACGCACTAAGAAGTAATTGAATGTAAATGTAAACTTAGCTTAAGTGGCTAAGTTTTTATCCCACCATGAAGAATTTTTATTCTGTTGATTATCGCAAGTCTAGGGTTTTTATGTCAAATACAAGATATAGTAGACTAAAGGCAACTACATTTCAAGATTTTTTGAGTTTTTGTTTAAGCAGAAATGGTGATTTCAAAGAAAACTAATGAAATTCCTTTAAGGGAAAACAGGACTTCGTTTCCGAATCTTCCATTCTAATCGACACCTCGAGCCCAACCCTGGTGCACAAACCATAACTTTCAGCTCTAACTTTATATGCTCTATTTAACGGTAAACTATTCCCAAAATATCAGAGAACAACGACAACTATAAAGAAGGGCTCCGTCCTCCCCTCTTTTACCTGAATAAGGTGGTCTCTTAACTTCCAAGGTTAATGCTAGTCTTGAAGTCAGGAGTGACAGACCAAGATTTTTCGCGTTATTTAATGTAACTGACCTTTCCTCGATAGGAGGGTCTTACTGGGCTAATGGTTTTTACGGCTAACGTTTAAAACTTCATGTAATTTCTTCTTCTGTCATGCAAGAAAATGAATGGTACACTGTGGGATATTTTTCGAGTTCACTGATGCAGACTTTTTTTCTGAGGATTGCCTCCAAGTCACACATTCGAATATCCAAGGTATACTACTATTATACCCCATATGCATAAACAATTACGTCATCCATAAATGGGGTTAAAATTCCGTCGATTGACTGTAAACCTTGAACAATTCATTTCCCCTAAAAAAAAGTTTCATTCTTCATTCTTGTTCTTTTCTCCGTGCCCCTAGAGGCTCTCTCTTTGAAATTGAGAATTTCCTATTGTTTATCAGCGAAACTGTACTTTTTAGACAGAATTGATCATATCTAATTCTACAAAAGACTGTTCATCGGCAACGAATTGTATCAATATCCCCCTCTATCGGTTCTTCATCACTAAACTAATGATAAAGAACCAGAATGCAGCTACGGGTTTCCAGATCTTGCTCAGGATATCAAAAAAATCTAATTGTAACGGTCAGGGGTTTGCTGACTTTGAGATTTTCGGTTCTAGAATAGTTCCTAAGCCTCATTCACATGCTGCAGTCTGAGTCATAACATTGCAATTTGCATATATCTCAGTACCTAAATGCCCGCGTTTGTCTAAAATCGCGCAATACGAATGCTTTCTGAGGACAAAAAGAAATTACTCCTCACCTCAATCATCAAACTTTCCGCTCTATTGCGCATTTATACAGAAATTTCAATGGAGAAATATTTAAGAAATAAGCCAACTAAGATAGAACAGATTGATGCCTTTAAAGTGAAAGATGTAAAGTTCTCTATAGCATCATCATGCAGAGAAGGTTAACTCCCAATTTTTCAACACCTTTTTCTTTATTATAAAACATTTAAAAAATAGCAAACCAACATCGTGTCCAGGAAAGAAAGGCTTAAACACCTACCTAGGACAAGAAGTGGAGTAGTAGCTGGTATGTGCAAAACACTAATGCAGAAGTAACGTGCCTAGCATAGTTTTAATAAGTGTAAACGTATTTCGAGTGAGTATGGTAAGTAAATAAAGGCTTCGGGAAAGCAATAGCATGCGCACGATAGCTTCCCTCCAGACAAGCAAGTTCGGCGGCGAAGCAGTTCCTTAGGAGTAACTGAGAAATTTAAACAACTCTGGCCTTCAGGGCGAGATCAATCTAGTAATTAAGTTTCTCTCTTGAAAGGTACGTTACAATGCAAAGATGCCAAAACCAATCTTCTGATGTCAGTACGCTGTCCACGTGGTCCTACCTTTCAGATGAGAAACTAGCTTAAAATAAACCGATCGCAAACGCTTAATTAAGTGGAGCAGAGGTGTAAATGCTTGACAAGTCAACGAGAAATACGAGAGTATACTTCATCGTTAAAACGAGTGAAAACATATAATAACGTTTCACCGTTTAACAATATAAAAAGCACAATGTAATCGTTTAAGACAAAGATGATTAATCCGTGAAACTCGTTGTGGCAAAGTGTTGAAATTGTTAGCCGATCATACATTGTGGACGTGTATCCAACTAAACTAATAAATCCTCGACGTTTGCATACAACTGCTTGTCGTACATACTCATGTTGATCAGCCTCAGCAGCGAAGAAAAAAATACAATAATCAGCGTCATTTAGAAAAAGGGTTCCTCTTGCGTTATAAGTAGTTATCCTCATGAGCGGCAAGCTTTCAAACAAATTCAAGGAGAAAGTGTTTGAGGCTATGGGCTCAGAACATTCTACAACCCCAGGAAAAACTGTTGCGGAGACATTTCAATGCAATTTTTAATTTCCCGCCATGCAAAAAACGTTTCCAAAAGGAGAAAACTTGCCCCCCTCCCCACCCCTGGTACTATGTTGTTGGGGCTTAACAGCTCAAGCATGCATTTCTTGTGTTGCCGCAAACAACGTTGCAATAGGGGAGGGGGGAAACAGTCTTTGCATTTGCGACGGTAAGCATTTTTGTCAGGCTGAGTGCAAAAATAGGTATTTTTGTAATGTGTCTCAACAGGTTTTGTCCGAAGTTGTAGTTTGCTCTTTCGCAGTTCTATTATGTCTTTATTTTATCTATTTAATTTGTTGTTGTTGTTGTTGTTGTTGTTGGTGAGGGGTACTAATTGCGGTGACATAAGAAGAAAAGATGGCTTCTTAAAAAATGAAAGAGATGAGACATATTACAAAGTCATCCAGATAAATGCTGATTTGGTTGAAAACCCTAACAAGCTGAGCTCAAGCCAGTCACTCTTGAATAAAAAAGAAACTTGATCACAATTCTCACCTTATGTTGGGTTTCCATGTCCTTAAGCTGATTTTTCAATTCAGTGAATGTTGGTCTTGCATCCGGGTCATTTTTCCAGCATTTCATTATGATCTGATATCTGGTATTTTTCAAATGATCTGTTAAAGATTTAAAGAACGTTTTCTTGTGCGATTAAAGAGGATGAGTTGAAAAACAAACTTACAATTTTTCATCGACGTGTTGTGGTTTAGGCATCCTGTATCCCTCTTAAGTAAGTTTGCAATTTTTTTCCATCCATTCTGGGGTAAGGCGAACCACCTGGCAGAATAACAAAACCATCGTAATATAATTATAACGAAACAACTTCTTTCGCTGGAACACTACCCTGTGTCACAAAGGCTGCTTAGAAGCTCACTGCGCTTGTCTTACTGAACATAATACATTGTTAACTTAAATATAGTAAATACCTAGGGTGAAAATCTCGTAAAGGACAACTCCATAACTCCATCTACGGAAAGAAAAGTCATACGAATATAAATTAAGGGACTGAGGACACTAACAGTACATACGACAACTAAGATGTATTATTTTACAAAGCATAAAATTCATGTCCTGATTAAAATTGGTAAATCTTGCAGGAAAGTCGCCCTAGGTGATTGTCAGATATACTTACAAGTCACTTTTGGTGGTGTATTAGCCGTGCAACAAAGTTTCAAAAGCAGTCCATTTCACGAGAAGACGGCCCTAAATGTTTCAAATATCACTCTGTGAATAGCTCAAAAGTTATAAGTGACAAGCTAAAGGCAGTTTCATTTAAAGTTATACTCATCCAAGGATTTCATGAGCGAATCCAAGAATAGATCAGCTATACCACAACAATCATTATGAAAGATCATTAGATGGAGCGATATGTGAATGAGTAGTACCGCCCTCATCTTCCCTAGCTCTTGATTACCTTACTCTTTCGTTCATAAATATTTCATCCTGCACTTCACTGGCCATTCCAAAGTCTGTCACTTTACACGTTTCCTTTTGTCCAACCAACTCATTACGGGCTGCGAGGTCTCGGTGGATGATCTAAGAAAGAAGTGATTCGTCAGCCAAAATTAGCGACTGTGGAAGAAAAGAAGTGAAAAGAAATGGTTTAGATAGGGAAAAAAAGAAATATCTAGGAGATATAATATGGTTTGCGTATTTCCTAAAATGCTTATATTAAGATTTCAAAGAAAGTAGAATTCTGTAGTGTAGCAGCTTTTGCGACCGATGACAAATTTTGGAAATTTCAAGTTTTAATTATTTTTATTCCGTGACACTAAATGGATATTTGTTGTGCAAAATTAATTCTTTCATTAGATGGGATGTTCTAGGAACAATGCAAAAGTAACACCATTTGCACATTGGGATAAAACTTATATGATGGTATCAAAATCGGGAAGGTTCCTCTATTGCAAAAAGCTTTTACTAGACAGTCAAAATACGTTTGCATTATCCGACCGTGATCTTCTACGAAAGAAAGGGCTTAACATGGCAATACACCTTACAAAAAACGTTTAAGAATTAAGTTTTTTGCCTTGTGTTTTTAATTAACTTACAGATTTCGAGGACAAATAAGTCATTCCCTCTGCGATTTGCCAGGCTAACTTCATCAGCTGCTGCGACGTCAGATTGTTTTGTGGTTTGATATCTGGGTCTTTGTAGTAAGTATCATTTAATCCGCGGCTCTTTCTCAGGTAACTCAGCAGATCCCCAAAAGGCACATATTCAATCAAAACCAACAGCGACTCTGAAGAGATCAAACAAACAATATGATAATTAAATGAATAACAAAGCTAAAGAAAACAAGAAATCAATTAATAATCCAGCCATGGTTGATATTTTTGAGCGAATCGCAAAAAGAAGATGCAGTTTTAAAAAGAAAGCTGGAACACCAAATATTTCGCTAAAAACGCGTTTTTGCTTACACAGCAGAATGATGAGTTCAGAGGCAAATATTCGGTCTTAGACAGTCATAAAATCCAGGAGAGTTTATAATGACTGAAAAAAGATAACGAGACAGAGTTACAAAGTAAATCAAAAGGAAGCTGTGTATAGAAAAATTAGACCCGCATAACTAAAGCGTACTAGATTACGTAACACAAGCGGCATAAGTTTAATGACGTAAGAATGTGGTTTCAGCTGCTTCATTGTTTCAAGTTCTTTCATCAAATCTCGCTCGTCTGATTCAGCAGCGTTTGCTAGAGAATTAAAAACAAGGAAAATAATTTGGTTCATGGGAATAATGAGCGAAAAACTGAAATGACAACATAAGTTATGAAATGGCAAAAGCTAAAACATTACTCTAACATGGCAACATTTCCTGAATGACTGTAAGGCAAGACTGTCATTAAATTTACAGTACAAGAGCTCACATTTAAGCATCTTAATACCCATTGTAGTCGTTTCTGGCTTTCCTCGAAGTCCTACTGCTGTTCCTTTGGCAACCTGACCAAAAGAACCTTTACCAATGATATTTTCTATGGTCACGTGAACTCTTGGATTTTCCCAGGAGCGTGTTAATGGACAAAGAGGCGCGTAATCAGCACCTGAAGAGGCACTCAAGTAGATTAAGGCCTGGTTCTAAAACGCTTTTGAGACCTTCTGACACCCGAAACCTCTTAACCCGTAGCGTGGCAACTGGGGTTAAAAGTGGTGTCATATGACTTCTTTCTCTTACGTGTCGCGTGTAGCACTCCACGGTTGTCGTGTTAGGTGTTTGGACGTCGGATTCTCAAGATTTTTTATGTTAAATACGGGCCATTCCAAGACAAGTTAAAGATTTTTAGTATTTTATACAGCTGCTAGTTTTTGGCCTTTCTGTGTACGAGACCGGAAACCTAAATTGTTCTTACAAAGATCAATAATGTAGCATTGGATGGCCGTTTCGATCTTTCACACGCAAAGTAAGTGGCATGGCGAACTGCATATATGTGCGGGACGCATTCACGTAAACGTTTTGAAGCCTCTTGAAGTCTTGAGCGATACGCATACCCTACGCAGCCACGTTCTGGATGTTCAATTTCTGTTTGCACTGCCGATTTGGTTTTTGCGTTTGTTGTTCACCTCAGAGCTCAACAATCAATTCATTGAACGTAAGTGTATTGCTGTTCACTATAATTAATAGTTTCATTCACTAATAGAGTGTGCACGACATTTTCACCCAGGACGTTTTTCCTCTCTTATTAGCTGCGGGACCTGTAAGCTATGTGTATGCAGTATTTGTGGCCACTTTGACAATAACGACCAATAACTGTGCTCAGCAAGAATATAAACAACTATTAATTTCTCTTGAATGGTCAAAGTTGAAATTATTGGCTTTGATTGTAAATTAACCTACTTTAGGCTCATCTCAGTGTGCCACTGCTGTGTTGAACTAATTTAAATTTGGTTGGACATTTTGACTGATATTATTTAGATAGCAAGAAGATGATCCTTTGGCAGTGGATTTTTTCTATGGATAAGAGCTCCTTCATGCACATAACCCTTGAAGTGTTACAAAAAGAGTGGCTTATGGGTCTAACACAACACAAGAGTGCCATTGGACAAAGGTCCAACAGCTGCTAGTCAGTTTTTATCTTAATTCTTAATTCATGATGTACATTTTTGTTTTAAATGTGAACCCTTTGAGTAGTTGTAGGAAAGTGATCATTGTACATTGTACATGTAGGCATTCCTCATATTATTGTGAAAGGCCTTGTGTAGATGTTATTGTTTTCACTGGCTACCAAAAGATGACTACATCTTTGCAGTGAGTTTCCGAAAAATGAATGCACTTTGAAAACCCAGTAGCGTGAATACAATAACAAACTGAAACTGCCTGTCAGGTGCACTTTGCAACATTTCGACTGTCTGGTCTCTGCTGTCATAATTACTATTTTATAGCTTATGAATGGAGCATTGAATTTGGCCATACTATACATAATTATCAGCTGGGAACTGCTTTCACTTTTTGCAAAGGGATACATTTCTTTCAAGCTGATTGAGAAGGTACGCAATCGAACATCTTAATTTGGGATCTTCTTCTAAGCATTTCCTTTTTCCTTCAAGAAAGCAATTTTCACAAGGAATGTTGGCACTGATATCAGACATGACTACACCAAATGAAAATAAATCGGAAGCAAATGATGGTGGCTGGCCAAGAATAATTTCAGGAGCAATGTGTCTGTACTTTTTACGGTAGCCATCCTGTTCATGTGCACTTAGACTCTTCCTTTTGGAAGTAGCTTCAGATACTTTAATGGACTTGCCAAAATCAATGAGCATGGGATGAAATCCTGTGTGCAGAATTGTCAGGAGAATATTATCACTTTTGATATCTCGATGGAGAAGTTGTTTCATGTGAAGGTGCTGTAGAGCTTGGCACAGTTCAAACATAATCTTTCCAGCACAATATTTTGTGAAGGGTATGGTGGGATGGTATAATGCACTGTACAAAGTACAAGTCTGGTTGTTAATACCATAGAAATAGGAAACCAGAAAGTAAGGTTTTTGTGTTACATTGACTCCAAAGATGTGAGGAAGAGATGGATGGGAACATCTTGCCATTACATCTGCTTCACGTTGAATATCCTTAGTAGAAGATAGGTTATTGTACTCCTTCACAGCTACTGGAATTCCCTTGTAATACTTTTTTTGACAACTACCAAATACACCATGACCAAGGTGAACTGTGATGTCTTTATTGCCATTGTCTTGTGGAGCCCTTAACTGGTATGGAGAAATTTCTGGTATATGTCTGCCAGATATAATACCTTGTGGGGAAAAAAGCTGCAAATATGAATTGCAGTTAATTTAAGTTTTTAAGTGACATTTTAAAAAAGAAATGTAAATTTTTACCCTACCTACACCACTTTAGACATTTGGGTGCCTTTTGAATTTTTCAAATCTCAAAAATTAGGTACTATTCAAATTCTGCAGCCATTTTGTTATTTTGAAAGATACATTTATTCTTCTGGTGAAATGGTGATTCATGACATCCTTTGATCCTTTGGCAAAGTTTGGTTATCGTGTTTTTTATCTGGGCAGACAGTTCATCTGCAAATTACTAGCTATAATAAGAACCTGCTTGACACATTATGAGAAATAAAATGGTATAGGGAAGCATTTCTATTGTTTTAGATGGGCATAGGGGTTACAGATGTGGTGTGAATACAATTGTTTATTTTTTTCACTTCTTCCCCTCTGTACCCCTGTTCATTGTTGAAATAAAACACTTCAGGGATGCTATGACTACATTTTTTCAGTTTGCCAACATTGAGCTGGAGAGAAATGTGCATTATGAGGTTGTTGTTATCAGATAATTTGATCAAAATGGTGATTGTATTTTCGCTTAATCCGACAGACTATAGCTTATACTCAACACTGACTTTTCTCCTTGAAGCACCATACTCATTTCAAAATGCACACCCCCCTCCCCTCCTAGAACCCAACATACAACATCAGTCTGACTTTTTGAGTGTATGTACGTTTTCAGAAGCACCACTCACCCTAGGGTTGGTTCCAAATCTAGAAACCGGTGATAGGGTACCAGCTTTTTCTTGAAGTTTTTTATGGGCCTTGTTTATTTGTTGCCACTTCAAGTAATATTTCCTTGCAAGGTATAGGAATCGATCTTTCTGCATGGTTTCCTTACGTATGCGTTCGGAAACTGCCTTCCTTGCTTCATCCTCTTTAACTTTTCTTCTCTGAAGCCGCTTACGCTTCTTTCTGTCGTTTCTCATTCGTCGCCGCTCAGCAATGGTATTTTGACGCCATCGAAAGGGAATTAATTTGCTAGTATTCGCAACATCCTCCATATTCGTTGTTGATTTGTTTGCACAGAAAATGCACTTAAAAATTGGCGGGAAGGCGGGAAAGCATTGATTTGAGCTTGTCACATCATGTCACGAGTTAAATCTCGCTTTATCGTCAGCGGTAGCCGCTAATTACGCATCCTCTAAGGAAACTCTTCAGGGGTTACCATAGTGACAGAAAGGTAAGCAAACTAATTTTCGCTTTGCAATAATGTTTCCGAAGTTAGAGTTCAGAGATGACAGAAAACAAAACAAACAATAAAAAAAAAGAGAAAAGAAACGGAAAGAAAACAGAATCAATTGAGGAGGACAACTTTCATCGAGAGGTAAGTGCTCGCGTCTTATTTATATTTTGTTTGATTGGGATAGAAACCCTCTTGTGGCTTGGACTTGTTTTCAATTTCTTTTTCTGCTTATCTCTTATTGTTAAACTCCCCTCTTCCACTCCTTATTAATGATTATGCTGTACCTAAACCAGCCATACATAATTGTACACGTAATTTTTACTGAAAAAGTAATCCTAGGGTATTTTTATTACTCATTGTTGACAGCATGCTGATAACTATTCCGTCAGATAATTTTTCTGACTGCGGGATTTTGTGTTGGGTTTGATGACACTCACATGTGCTTATGTAAGGTAAGGGAGACATAAATACGGTTATAAGTGTATAGTGATCTTCCAGTGCTTTAACAATTGTCTACACAATCGTAGGGTCTTGTACAGGTTGCATCCTTTCTCATCTTTCTCAATATCATCCAGAGTTGGCTCTAAACAATCATTTCCGGTTGTGAATAATTTTTCCCATTCTTTAAATTTTTTTGTTACTTCTGAGTGCTTTGCAAGGACTTGCGACTGCACATAAGCTAGTTGAGATTCATATTTTTCCTGCAGAGTCTTACTGTTTAAGTTTTTTCGAAGATTGTTTCTAGCACTGTCAAGTTTCTTTACATCCTCTGTCTCACCAATAACTTTAGCCACATTTTTGGCTATAGTCGAGTATAAGGAGGATGTAGATAAATTGGGTTCATTGAAAGTGTGGCTGGTCTCATGGGTTTCACCAGTAATTGGTAACTCTTCAGGTTGCACTGTAATCACCCCTGTCTCTTCTTGATCTTTCTCTAGTTCCAACCCATTTCTCTGGTCACCCTGGCCCAAAAGGTCCTCTCCCACTTGAACAAGAGCAATCACTCTTTCTTCTCTTTTGTCAGTTTCATCTTCATCATCTTCACTGTCATGATCCATTAGCCTGCTCTCTTCTGCATAATCTTCACTTCCAACTCCATTCAATTCTTCATTTCTGTCACTCTCTGTTTCACTTTCGTCTTCATCTTCATCATCCTGCAGGAAGCCAGTGTGAATGATGTGGTCAAGCTCACCCCTTTCATCAAATACTCTGATAGCATGGTGAGGTATTTGAATATGAGCTGATGATACACACTTCTTCCAGTTTTCTTGAAGGTATTTACTCTCTGACTTCAGTGTGTGGGAGCGAAAGTGGTGTAAAGGTGGAAGGGTGTGCACTTCTCTTCGAGTTTCACAGGGGGAAGTGACATCAAAGAATTCAACACCTTTAGCAACATGCCTCCACCAAACTCCTTCTCCACACAATAGGAAGTCAGAAATGCGCTCCAGGTGTGCTTGATAGGCGCTCTGGTATTTAAGGATGATTCTGTGGGGGATGATACTATTTTCTGGTTTTGGCAAGCACTTGGATAGTTTCCCCAGTCGTGACTCCTGCTCTTGAATGGCACTTCGTCGGTTGATTTCACCTTGTTTCATTTCTGCTTGCATCCTGATCAGGCCAGGGGTGATGATCTCTCCAGGTCGTCTGCTTGATGTTGCCAGGGATATACTGGCAAAAGTGTTGAAATGGCGCTCTTGTTGTTCAGTGTTGGTTGACCTGGAGCAGATGATGCGATGTTGGATGGGTGCATGGCACACCAGTGAGTGCAGGTAACGGCCATAGAATTTTTTCTCCGTAAGTATTATAGGCTTTCCAATAACCTCCTCACATGCAATAGCATGAAGAAAGGTTTGATTGTGAAGCCTTAATACATTTTTTTGGCATCTCTCTTGTACCTTAGCATACAGAATTTGCATGATTTCTGTCATGGTGTCCAACAAGAGCTGTACCTTCTCATCGACAAAACCTATGAAGGGGAAAATAATAAAATATAGCTATAAAAACACTTGATTAAAAATAATTTTGATAGAACTAAAGAACAACTTTCTGTAAGTGGGGAGTACAACATGTATTAACAGTTGTTAACTGTTCAACTTGATGATAAAAATAACTTAGCAGAACAGCAGTAATTAAGCACACAGCACAACAGCTGGTTACTTTTGAAAAGTAACTATCTATAAGATGTCAATGTAATGTGAAAAATGCGAAATTTTTAGAGACTTATAATAACATTTTCCTGATTCTTCTGCCAATTTTAGTCCAAACTGGTCTGACCTACCAGGGGTGTGTGTTGGGAGGTGGGATAATAACAAAAGTATTATTGTCAGGACAAATTGAATATTTTAAGTATAAAGTTAATTAGGACCTCAGTCTATATAACTTCAAAAGTAGAACAATGTTCACCTCTCAACTGTTTTGCAAGCACGATACAGATCTCACGATAATCTGAACCACGCAGTTGGTCTTTTGTTCCAGAAACTAAGCTCAGTGTCTCCTCACACAACTTTTTCACATCATCTGAAAGGTGGGCAGAAATTTCAGTGATGATGTTTGAGATGTTTTCCTTCACATCATGTAATGGTTCAGTGGGAAGGACCTCATACATCCCTGTATAGTGAAAGGAAATAAATAAAACCAAAGAAAATTAATTTAACTGGATTTTATAAATACATATAAATTTGGTTATATGCTTGGGTGAAATATGAGTGTTTTTAAACTGCTATTGTGAGGTGTTGCTTTTACATGTACAGTATGTCCTGGTCCATGTTAGGAGAATCAGACCAATTAATTTTGCTTTTACAATCAATATTGTTTGATACTTGTCAGTAAGTTCAATTTAATAATAAAAGTTGTTATTGTCCCTGTGAGTAGAAAATAATACAACATGCACATGATGCTTTGCAAAAAATTAGATTTCTCCTTAATGATCAAATGCACATAAAAGTACAAATTGTTTAATTTGTATTAACCAGCCATAGAGCCACTAGTCCATGAATTTAACATACAGTAAGGAGAGTAATTCTCCTTTATGGTAAAAGATAACTTTATAATAACTTTGTGTTATGCTAGTACTGTAAATATTTGAGTTAATTACATACCTAAATGAAGATCCTTTATGCTTCTTCCTTGATCCATGGTAAACATTGCTGGTACTCTCTGTATACCACCAAGATGCTCTTTTAGGATGATCTGCAGATCCTTCTTGTAGCCTTCATCACACAATCCACGTGCTCTACATTCCCTCCGCAGTTCAGCAACTGACATATCTTTGAATGGTCTGATTCCACCATTTCTTTTTGCTTTTCCTGCGGGCCCTGCCAGCACTATGTTTTGCCGATCTGCTAGAGACAATTGGGGGCGTCGAAAACTGTATGTAAGGTCACGATACCTTCGTGAATCTCCACTACATCCACTACAACCAGCATTTCCTCCCCTCTGCTCTCCACTCTCAAACTGCTGCTCTGGGCCATCTCCATGGAAGAACCGCATTACATCATTCACTTTAACTCCATCACTGGTTTCTACTTGGTAAGGAAGGTAATCAAGGCATTCTTGTCTGGTCTCAACATATGCAAGCTGCTCAACCTCTTTTGATCCACATCTCCCAAGAATATAGAGATGAGGCCTTTCAACAATTGCTGCTACATCAACATCTCCATACCCTCTGGCCTTCATCTCTTCAGGGGTGTAGAAGAAGGCAGGATCATAAAGGCACTGAATAAGGTACAATATGTGACCATGGTTCAGAATGGTTGAATTGTCTCCCCAGATCATGAGATGCCTGGTTCTCTGGAACTTGATGAGCAGTTCTTTTCTTTGGCTTGCTGTTAAATCCTCCCGGACATGCTTGTCACATTCACCAATCTCCATCAGACATTCTATAACTTTCTCATCTGACATGTCTTCATAGTGAGCATCAGAATAGGCACGCACAATGCCAAGTTGTTCGCATCTCTGAAGCTCTCTCTTTCTGATTTCAGAGAGAGGGATCTTTCTGGCAGAAACTGTAAATTCCACTTGTTGAAGGGTGCCATCACTCTTCAGAACAAGCTTTTTATACATCCTAGGAACAACCAGCTCACCAATGGTATATTCTCCTGCATCCAGTTTGTCCTAGTGAGAAATACAGTGAAATGACTCTATGTGCCTGTCCTGTATTTAAATTTTTTTTAAAAAGCATTTTAATTACAATTTGCTTCCTTCATAATAACTTAATAGGCACATAACAATCTGGTGGTAGTTTACATCTTTTTTTGTTTGATGAAGAGGGTGGCCAGGGAGAGTACATTTATGGCCACATACACTGCATGTAAACTTGTGGAAAGCATTGTACTTGTTTTAATTGTCTGCACGTGAACTACTGACAGAAGTACATAATATTTTTGTACTTAATAGCTGCATCAGTACCAACAAAAATTTATTAATTATTACAATACTAAGAGGTCACCATCATTGATAGTCACAAAAAAAGACTCTCTGGCTGCATTGAATAATTTTCTCAAGGATTTTAAACACATTTTTAGTTAAACTTCAGTCAGACAAGATTTACCTTCAGTGTGTGTTTAATTTCTTTGTTTGTTCTGGGCACAGGAACAGTGATGTCTCCTCCAACCATCCTGTTCAGTCTCCGCCTTGGAAGGGACTGATCACCTCTTCGCAGCTGCTGGAAACGCTTTAGGTCTACTCCTTGGTTTTCAAGGTACTCTTTTACCACCATATTTCCTAGCCTTAGATCTGCCAGACCATATCTTCTTGCAAGATGCGAATAATTGATCTAGGAAAAAATTTATGGTATGTTAATAAGCAATCTTAAGGCTGTTTTATTTTAAAGAATCAGTGCATTGTTACTAGACTTCCATATTTTTTCCAGGGCCCCCTACAATTTCCATGTACTTGTATGTGTATCTACATTGTATTATTGTATTTATGGTAGATGTAAGGAACTTCACTGTTTGTGTTAAATGCAAGTAACCTCACCTTGTCTCCTTCTTTCATATTTGTTACTTCTTTCAGGAGGTTTTCTTTGTCGAAGTCGACCTGATGTGGCGGTGGAGAATGGCGTTTTTTCTTGCTAACTCCAAGATCTTCCTGTCTCTTCCGTTTTCCAACCCTTACAGCTGCTTCCTCCATTGTCTCAAAGTACAGAGTGGTCCTTTGTTTTTCCCGCTGACTGTAAGACTGCCTCGTGCTCAGCATTGTATCTGCGTCACGTTTGGACCATTCCTCTTGCACTTTCTGCTTCTCTTGACGTGCTCGCTGTCGACGTTCGCGTTTCTTTTGTATTTTGCTTTTCTTTTGCTGTAACTCGAGCTCGGATACTTTAGTTTGAGCTTCAGCAAAGCTAACGTTAAACGTTTTCTGAAAGTGCCCATTTATTTTTAAGTAAATGTGTTTTGCGGCCGTTTTTATTGCTTTTTGGGTGGGCTTTACTTTTTTGTTTGCTACGTTCCTATTTTCAACAAGGGCTTCTTGAACTAGCTTTTGCGGCGTGAACCTGACAGTGTTCGGAAAGAGGGACTGGATGGCGAAGTGATGTACTTGGCAGGCATGACAGTGCGACATAGTGTGTTCTGACTTCTGAGAATCGGGTAAACCGTTCCAGTTTGCAAGCGAAAAGTACTTGAGGTATTCAGTTCGGCTCCGAGAGTTCATTTTTCGAAATGAATCATAAATAATTCTTGCCTTTCTCAGATATGTGGACTTGTCAACGGCGAAAATTGACTGTGCTGATTCACCTAGCGTTTCTTGGTAGTTTCTCCATCGCTGAACGGGATCAGCCTCCTTCGTCGTCCTTCCCGGTTTATGGAAACTTTCTTTAACGGCAACTCTTGAAAATCCACAATTAAATATGAGAGACATCGTTTGCTTGCCAAGTCTTCTTCCTTTCTTACTTGTATCGAACAATTTATCTTGCTACGGGATGAGCGCGCGCTCTTTACTTTCGAAAATTTCGCCTAAACCAATAAAGTATTACCGAATTCAAAACCATTAGAGATAAAGTTACTAATTTATTTTTAACAAAAACCGCGTTTTTTACCCGCAGGTTTAAGAGAAGAGAACGAAAAGCCCTTATTTTTTATTGACTTCTCTCCTTTACCACAGGTCGTTGTAGCCCTACTCGTAATTCACCATTTCAGACCATTTCAAATTAAAGGGAAAAAAACACGTAGGTTAAGCAAGGATTCTTGCTCCATTTCCTCCGAGTTTTTGTCTTCCGAAAGCCCAAGATAGCAAATCTTATGGGATTTGAAATAAGCTTTTCTTTCGACCTTAAAACTTAGTTCGCCATGTTTTGGCTTCGTACCCTGGCCTTGTAAACGCATTTCTCAAAAGTAATTGGTTGATTTAAACCATGGCAACTATGCCAGGGGAATCCTCGCGTGAAAATATGGCGGCTGGAACACTTGAAACGCTGTCTGCGAGTTTCTTAACTTCCCACCACTAGTTAAGATTATTTAGTTGTAGTATTATTCATTTTGGACTCCACCACTATCACTTTCTTTATTTCTAATCAGAACCTACAGTTACATTTCTTATGTTTCGTATAAATTTGTGTTAAGATCACGAAATCGGTACTTAAGTTGACTCAAGCAAACGCGAACCATTACCTGTTAAATATTATAGAAATATTGTGCTCATTCCGAGTGGTTTAATAGCGTTTATCACTACACTGATATGAATCGGAGGTTTTTATGTGATTGTTGTGAGAGCAAGTGGTGGGAATTTGTTGTGGAAGGCACATAGCTTTTTGGCGCCGAAATTAGTGGTTTTTGCAAGTATCAAATTTCATCACGTTTTTCGGACGATAAACTTCCATCCACTAGGTGAAGGCCTAACGTTTGGCAAAGTTTTATGGAAATTGGCCACGTTTTAAAGAAGTTATAGTTAAACTTTGTCAAAACCGTGAATATGGACATGGGAACCAGGCCTTAATCCACTTGAGCACTTGGTGCTTTTCTGCTATCTCTGCTAGTCTCCCTGAGATCCATGTATTCTGCAGGACGCTATGTAAGTTTTCCTGAATCGAACTGATTTGGTTCGATATCTTCTAATAAACAAAGTAAATAAACAAAGTTTCGTTTAATTAAACAACAAGAACAAAAAACCACAACAACAACCATAAAATACATTCCTCTCAGATAGGATTTTTTTGATAAAAAAATATACAAATACAGTTAGAAAAAGTCAATGAGAAGAATACTTGTAAACAATTTCTTTGTAATATTTACCCTTTGTTGTGCTATCCAAGCCGTCTGTGGGTATAAAAACTTGTTTAATTGAGTCTGGATCGATTTAAAAAACTCCGAATTTGTCTTGCCTCGCAGTATCCGACAGGAGGGTCAACAGATGACTGACGACTACACTTTGATTGAAACTCATCATGAAGTCGAGAATAACACTGCCACACCTAGATAAAGGGGAAGCGATGAGTACTATTACTAATTTAATATTTCGTCCTTTGATGACTTTAAGGTATTTTTGATATTATAAACCAAGCTAAATGAAATTAATTTCATGTCATTTTCTGTCAATCTATTGCTGCATATTAAACAAAATTGTCTTCAGACGATGTCGACTATTTTCATTAACTAAGACTTGTTAGACTAAGAAAACCAGTTAAAACACTGAATTTTGCCAAATCGAGCTCCCCTTTCTAGAACACAAATTTTTGTCAGCTATTATTTCAGTGTATAAAACAAAATGTACCTTACCTGGTGTTTACAGTGTTAGCGGATGAGCAGCCGAATCAAAAGGCAATTTGACAAGCCTAAAAGGATATATAAAGAAAAACATGTCTACACAAATGCTTGTTACCTTCAGAAATTTCGTGATTTTATTTAAGAACAGCTCAGATTGATTGAGATTCACTTTTTATGATAAGCCTTTTCCATATACTGAACTTCAGTATATGGATCAATTACACAATATCTCACCATTTCTGGAAATTTTGCAGCGACTTCTGAACGTCTGCTACAGTTTCCCTGTATTGTCGCTGTCGGGTAAACTTTTATGCTGTATGAATCTGAAGAATAGCCGTGCCTTTTACATTGAAAAAAAGCATAACGAACCTTGATGCACAAAAAGTGTTGAGAGTTTGTTCCATCTAACAATAATTCACTTTGAATATTGTCGAATATTTCCAGCAAAAGTTTTCCTGTCGGAGTGTGCTTTACATGCATGCTCGAGAGCAAACTTAACCCAGGCATAACCATGAACACGTTACGATTAGCCTTTTCTATGATGTTTTTATATATTACTTTTTCTAGAAACTTTTTGCATATGTAAGTAGGCTCAGAGATGGATTGTATCATAGTTTCTTTAACGGATATTATAGTTTTACTCCCCCATTTTGAAAATAGTTTCGCAATGCCACATAATCAAGCAGTTTGTGTTTGAAGATAGCAAGCATTTTAAGACTCAAAATATCCATCGAACCAAAGCCGGAAGGAGTCCTTAGAGATATAAAAAGAATACTTTTCTACATGCTTATTTTGTCACTCATTTCACTGATTGTATACAACCTTTTACTCATGAAGATCTTTTGAGTCGGACCATGACACCCTTTATGATTCGCATGCTCTTACATGTTCGTATAAGATGAAAGGTAATTAGGGAATAGAAATAACTTTGCAAACATTTTTTTTAATCTCGATATACTCTCTTCTGACTGTTTTTATGAGTTTGCAGTCCTTTGCTAAGTTCCAGACCCTTCGTAACTTAATTCACTCTTTTAGTCAAACTCGTTTTGACCGTGGAACGTGCTATTTTGATAAAATTGTTTCGAACGGTGGTCAAAAGAATCACTAAAAAAAAACATTTACCTGCGGGAGTTGTTTCGAATGGAGTGGAAACTGCACTCAATACTGGTTTAACTGGAGAAAACAAAAATACGACTTTAAATGACCGACGTGAACTTTTCAATTTTATGTTGTCATTGTACTTACCTCAAACCACTTGATGATAATAACAATATCTCAGCCGGAGGATCGATGCATCGAATTTGTTTCAGGGAGGTCTGAGTTGCGACAAACTACATTTTCTAAATCTTTTATCATAACTAATCATATAATTATCGAAAACATTGATATTGTTATCATTATTATCCTTATTGCTGTTATCATCATCGTCACCATTATCATTAAAAGGCGCCATGGAAAATTGTAACAGAAGTTCAAAAAGGTTCACAGAATCTAAAGACAAAGCCTATTTTTAAATATTAAACTCACGAGGACAATTTTAATTTTCTCATTTAAAAATTGGAATAATAGCTTTCCAATAGTTTTAAGATATCGATGCATGGGAATGTTTAATATAACTTTTGAAATTAAATGTCAAGTGGCGAAATGTCAAATGCAACTCTCGTGTTGATACTTTAAGACGGGGGCTAAATGTGTTCTAATCTCATTCAACGGCAAACGCATTTCCGTGTAATGAAAACATTTTGACACACTTTTTGAGCAATAAAAATTGTGAAAGTTTGTCAGGATGTCTAGATTATATCAGAGAGATTGTAAGATTCTGATACGTGAACTTTAGCCGCTTGTAGCAGTCAACCGGTAAAAAGTTAACCGTTAGGAAGGTCGTGGGAAAAGGTCGTGTTAGTCACTCTCACTGAGTGATGGTGATTAACTTAAGTGATAGAATAAGATTCATTACTGCAAAACGGGTTCATATTTATTCACATTCATTTGCCATTTCCTTCATATTTAGAAATCAAATTTCTTTGTTATCTGTTCCTTTGCAAGAGTTATTCCTTTTGTATTTAATATGATCCTTGGAAAATTCCACCAAAAAAAGTATATCTTTGTTCCGTATTTTCTTGTGGAGGAGGATAATTCTCACATGTCATCAAAGAAAATGGGAGCATGGTGAAGAGAAACAACTGAAGGCATTCATATATATGTGTTATTCACCAGCCGTGAAATCTGTATTGGGAAAAACTGTGCCCAAGGTTTTGGATACCGCCCGAGGCCTTAGGCCAAGGCGGTACTCAAGACAGAGGGCACAGTTAAACCCAATACGGACCGACCTAGGATGGTGAATAACATTTTTATTTTTATCTCAAACTTAACGAAATTCTTGTAAAAAGAACCCAAACAACGTAAGGCTATAACTCACACCAAGATCCTCCATAAACGGAACAATTTTTTGAGCGAGTAGATGGTAGAGAAAGCAGTGGTATTGCAAATTAAAAAGAGAGGCATCACTAAAACATAACTATCTGTGTATCGATGAATGTGATTTAAAAGACATCCAAGCAAACATTGAAACATTAAGTTTCAGTTTATCTATAGCCTGCAGAACTCAAACCTTCGCTCAACGTCTTACAGCGAACACATTGTAATTAATAACTGCAAATACCTCTCGCTTTAAATTTCCTAGTTACTTTTCGAGGCGAATTATTGAATTGCAAACGGTTTTGCAGGCCGCATACCAGTCTATCTAAAAAGCACATTTGGTACCAAATCAATGCTTTTTAATTTGAGAGAGAGAAAGAGGAGAGGATTCGAGTTGTTTATCAGCTAAAGGTCAAGATCAAAGTCTCTGCTCACGAAAGCTGACCAGCCGGTAAAACAGAATATATTTATTAGAGTTTGCAACGAAGCTTAGGATGTATTAGGCGGCTCAACACGCAACGGATAGGATACCACCCGCTGTGAGCGGGCCAGATGAGAGACTACTGTGAAAATTTGTGCTTAGAATTTTGTTTGTAAGACATGATCATCGAATCGCGTTACATAAGGTAATGTCACGCCATGCAGCCACGTACTGACATCGGACACCGTTAAGGTATATGAACTTTGCACGTACGAGACATCGGGTCTTTTGTTTTGCTGAGCATGGGCTACTAGCCGTAGTCATGATTGCCGAATAAAAGCTGTTACTACAAAGCGTCAACCTCTGCGTCTTAGAACTACTACCTGCTCTCGTAACCAATCAGATTGCAGGATTTGTAGAACACCGCCCGCTCACAAGTAGAGTAAAATAAAGTCTTATCTTTCCTTTAGAATGCTGAGGCGGACCTGAGTATGCTGCACCATTCGAAAATTCAGTTTGGGTTATTAGTAATAGCACAATCATATACTAAAACCTATTCAACTCACCAACTGGTAGTAACAAATTGATAGTTGTATTTCCCAATGCATTTTTCGCAAAACAGGTATACCGTCCATCGTCACTTGAAGAAGCATTTTGAACCTTCGAGGTCGAGCGGGTGGCAATTTTATTGCAATTGGTATGATTTCCTTTGTACCACGTGATGACAGCTGGGGGATTTCCAATATCCACTGGGCAATCAATAGACCTGTCTTCTCCTGACTTTAATCTAATGGTTGCGCTGGAATAGGTGGCTGCTGGTTTATCTAGGTTAGAAAAGATAAGATAAAGAAGTGAAGGAAGATGTTATCGAATAAAATAAACAACACGAGCAAACAGTTTAACTCACGATGAAGAAGAAACTTTAGTTTATTCTTGTAACAACTGTAACTTTTATGAAGTGAAGCTAATTTATTTATACCTGCTAGAAGTTGAGTTGCAAGAAAAAAGTGACTTTCTGCACAGATATTATCTATAATGAAGGGTTAAGAAAGGTTTGATTTGCCAAGAAAATACATCTGCAAGTGTTGCGTTGATAAAATTAATCTATTAAAAAGGCTGAAAAAGTAAATTCTTACACTGCACATAAATGAACATCGTTGTCCAAACGCTTCCACAACTGTTGTTTGCAATGCATCTGTGTTCCTTTTGACATCTTGTTATGTTAGTGATGTTCAAGAGTTTTCCTGGAATGACCTGACCACTATTAACATTCTCCCAAAAAACAGTTAAGGGAGGAGTCCCTGCAGTCACACTACATTCCTTTGTCAAATCTGCACCTTCTATGACTGTTGCAATTAGCACCTGTTCCATTGCAGGTGGGTCTGAAAGGAATAAATCTTAGTGGTTAAAAGCCTTCTCTTTTTGTTTAAAAAAATTAAAAAGTCACTGGACTTTTAATCTAGAGGTTATTTCTTGGAACAGACGTAGGATTCTGAGAGGAATGTAAAGACTTATCTTTTTAAAGAAACTTATACAGTTGAACCTCGATTATCCGGACTCGTCGGGACCTCGGTAAATAGTCCGGATAATCGAGAGTCCGGATAATCAGAAATATGAATATTTAAATGTAAACAAAAGTATACAGCAAAGAAAACATCATTTTAATTGTGAAATCTACGCAGTCTGTATGTATTTACACTGATTAAAAACTGTCGGTTCAGGTGTTTACAAAGGTCTAAAATGTTCAACCACGTCTGTTTCCTTCAAAGACTTGTAGCTTCATCACATTGCAAAGACCATCATTTTTCTTAGCTGCATTAACTGCACAGGGTCAATATCGTTCTGTGATTCCATCCATATCGAGTATTTTTTGAAACTTTGCGCTGCCTCTTTAGTCGATAGTAGTTTCTCGTCCTCGCCCTCGTCTTCCTCATTGCTACATACACTTTCGCTTTCCGTCGAATCTCCGACAACGGTGGTTAAAATCTCTTCACCAGACATTTGCGTTGAATTCGGGAGCTCGTTTTCCAGCTGATTAAGCTAGTCTTTCACATCGCGAGCATCACGCTTTCCTCATTGTCAAGTTGCTGTACATGTTCCAACATTTCGACCATGGACTCAGCAATTTTATCCTCTCTGAATTCGGGCTGTGAATTTGACTCGATGTTGTCCGAATTTTGAAAAGCGCACAGGATAATACGCTGTTGCAACAGTCTTTTGAAAGGATTATCGGGCTTTTTGCGACTTTGAGTTTTCACGATCACAACTAATTAATATTCATGAGAAAATTGCGACCGGAGAAAAAAGTCCGGATAATCGAATAGTCCAGATAATCGAGGTCCGGATAATCGAGGTTCGAATGTAACTCATAACTCTTATTTCTGATATCTGTGTTTGTACTTTTTTAGCTTTGTAAACTTACCATGGTATTACCAAATTCTAGTTTTTACCTTGGCGAAATGACTGTAAGCGCCATGACAGATAAGCTGAATAGCGTTATATAAATTGGCATTATCGACTTCATATCATTATAATGTTAATGATGAAGATCATAGAGGAAAACGTAGTTCTGAAGCGCACAAAAGATGCTGCTAGGTTTGGTGTAATGCCTTACGAAAGAAAAATATCAAGTCTCT
>NC_142525.1:16229815-16237315 GCF_964205215.1 Stylophora pistillata
CAAATCAACGAGAAGTTTATCTTTTGAGATATTTTCCTTATTAATAAACTGTGAAGTTGTAAAGACATATTTTCACTGCAAACATTTTAAATCCAAAGTTAAACTCCTTGAGATTTGTCCTTACCTTATCAACTCAGAAATTGGTAATCATAAGAACGCTAGTACTATGCAAAATAGCTTTGTTTATATAAAGAACATATCCTTGAAGCCATGTTGAAATAAGACGTAGCTGTTTCTGTTATATCAAATTCCTTCTTATGACCCACTAGAGACAAACTTCTTAGAAGATGCCTAAGTTTTAGTATATGCTGACTTTAATGTACAACATAGATACTCACATTGCACGTCAACACTTGCTGTCCGCGAAATAGTCCCACAATCATCAGTGGCCTCACATCTGTATTCCCCAGCTTCACCATTTTTAATGTTTTTAATCGTCAAGACATTTGTGGTGGCACGCTTACCGTCAGGTTCGATCCAAAACTGCTCTAGAGGAGGGTCTCCAGATACCTGACATGTCAAAGCTATATCATTCCCCTTAGTTATTGTCTGATTGTCTATTTCTTGTATGGATGGAGGCACTTGGGATTAAGAACCAACAATTATTATTCATTGTATAGCTGGCAGCACCGCGGGCAATGTAAACCGAGTCCTGTGTTCTAAGTGGAGTCTTGAGCGGCAAGATGGATCCATCTTGCTCGCGCAGGATTGCGCGCTTGGATCCCGCGCACGAAGAAAAGTGTATGGAACGGACTTGCAAAGTTCGTAACTTTTGAAATATGACGGCGATAAAATCGTACAAGGGGGAAAGAACACCACCAAAAAAATAAGAAAAAATAAACGACTCTCGTGGGCTTATTGTGCGGCCAACCCAATCGGTTCTTTTTTTTTTCGGCTTTGGAAATAAACAAGACATCCTTCATATAAATTAAGGCGAAATCTTATTGCTCATTTATTAATCCTTTATTTACCAAGCTTTGTTGATTGCTGAATATTGGTCTCGTTCATTTCTTTCGTTTTCATGAACCTCGACTTTGTCTCGTTCCATAAAAACGCAAAAAAAAAAAACCAAACTTGCCAATATTCAGCAATCTTAACCTTAAGCCTGGTCAATAACACGTATGATAAACGCATTTTTTTATGCAGCTCATCCAGTAAAACAAAATGTGCCTAGTTTAGATTACTACCACCTTGTACAGCGAGAAACAAAAAAATTCCAAAGTGGAGATAAGAACTGTCTCATCGATGCAAAGCCGGTAAGAAGATAATTTTAATACCTGTTAGTTTCATACCACCCACACTTGAAGACTGTTGGTCATCGGACATAGTATGACCACATTCCCAATTTGATCAGATTTCAAGTAAAAGTAGGTGTTCAAACGGATTGGGATTGATTCATTGAGTCATTTGCAATAGATAGCTCATATCTCAAAAAGTTCTTCCTGCCTGGATTTGCCAGATAGAACGATATTTTTTAGAATCGTGCTATAAAGCATAGCATGCAATATGAATACTGCTGTTTCATGCAGAGAGGTCGCCCGAAAAGTGCACACGACAATTTCGGGTATCTGGTAATCACTGAATTTTACTAAGTGAAATAAATAAATATGAAACTGGAAACTAACGAACTGTGGACAAATAATGACATGCTCATGAATACCAGAGGAACAAAACAATGGAATATTACGTAAAAATATTTTTTCCCAAGGTCACTCAGAATTTCCTCTCGTTGAGTTTCCATTGTTTTCATCGTTCCTTAGGATCACTGGATTCGTTCTTTTCTTCTTTTTTCCCGTTTTTAAATCAAGTTTAAACGTCCGTCTTGGGAACAAAACAAAATTCATCAAACCTGCTGTGCCTCTTCTTACAGTGCTATTTTCCATGAAATCCTAAGTCCAAGAAAGTGGGACCACTTAACTACCAAATTGTCAGTCCAAACTAAATTTGCTCATTTAGCACAACATATTGTGCTTCTCCACGCAACTGAATGGTCAAATGATCGACTCTATGCGGTAGTAGGTTTTTCTTTAATGCATTTTTAGAAAGCATAGATTTTTTTCTCTATTCATCCGGAAAGTCATCTTTTACTAAGCAAAGATCGGCTTTCGAAAAGCCAATGACCGAAGCACTGCATTTGTCTTTCCTTTCCACTTTTGAGAAAAAGGGGAGGTTTTAATAATTCCAGAGTATAGTTTATTGATATTGTTTTCTTTGAATACCCGGCAACTGAAGCATTTGTAATAGTAAAAGTCATCCCCCCTGTCAGTCGGTAGAGAACTTAGGGACATAGATAGTAACATGAGTCTTCAAGTTAATATCAATACCACGTGTAGAGCAACCTAATATTACATTCCAAATGTAAGACGAATAAGAAAGTATTTAAAGGCTGGTTTTCACTTGCGACGTAGTAGGAGTCGGAGTCGTAAGAGCGCTTATGACTAGTGAAAATCGAAAAACGGAGTCGTAAGCGGAGTCATAAGCCCGAGGGAATCGGAGTCGGAAGAATCAGAACGTTTCCATTTTCTTCCGATTCCGCTTATGACTCCTTCGCTTACGATCTAGTGAAAACTGCAGGGTCGGAGTCGGAAGCGGAATCGGAAGAATAAACCAATCACAATGCTTGTTCTCAGGTCCTCCGAGTACAATTCGAAAAAGAACATGGCGGCTTCTTTAGACGAAAGAATTGCAGAGGCGGTGAGACGTTTCCCAGTACTTTACGATAAATCATGCAAAGACTTTAAAGATAATAATAAGAAAATGAACGCATGGGAAGACGTAGCAAAGATAGCAGGGCTTCCATCAGGTATGTTTTAATTACAAAAGCGAAAGGCTGCCATCCAAACCTCTCCACCGTACTGTAACAAGTTTTAACTTGTTGCACAATCCTGCTAAATGTTTGATTCTAGCACTTACTGGTACATTCCTCCAACAACAGAATGATTAAAAAAATGCATGTTTTGGTAGCAAGACTGTAATTTAACAAATCACAAGTATTATTATTTGTGGGGAAATGTGGTTAGCACATAGTAGTGTTTGTATTATTTATATCTATATTTACATATCTATATTTACCTATATTTTATATCTGTATTTACCTAGAGAGAAAGTTGTATTATAGAAGAATTTAATAGTCATTAAAGAAAAAAAGAAACCAAAAATAGATACAAAATTATGCCAGTAATGCCAACATTGAGATAGGTGTAGTGTTTGTCAGGTACACTTCGTGTGCTATACATGATGTCGGTAAGCAGGTAATGTAAGAGAGGATTGAATCATTAAAGTAGCATGGCAGACGTATAGATTAGATTCGTGTGTATCCATTTCCATCGACTTTAAAACGTGACATCTGGCGACGAGGATAGAAGTTGCAGCCGTCCAGACATGGCGTCAATAAAGATAGACGATTTAACGAGTGTGAAACCATTCGATCCACATGGTGAACCTTCAAGCGTGGGAAGGCGGTGGCAGCGTTGGTTGAAAAGCTTCTCAGTTTATGCCGATAGCAAAGGCTTGCTCATCCAAGTGGATAAAGCGGATAATAAAATTCAGAGGAGAGCTTTACTCCTTCATTCGGCCGGCGAAGCTGTTCAGGAAATGTTCGAAACGTTACCCGACAGAGGTGAGGCGAAAGATTACGAAAAAGCGGTGCAGGCTTTGAGCGATTATTTCACTCCAAAGGTAAATTCGACATACCAAAATCACCTGTTTCGCAGCATGGAACAAGAGGACGGCGAAACCGTGGCTCAGTTTGTTACACGATTGAGACACGTGGTCAAAGACTGTGACTACGGCGACCAAGCTGATAACCAGATTCGTGATCAACTCTTGCAGCGATGTAAATCACATGAACTACGGAAGAAACTACTGGAAAAAGGTGAGCACTTAACCTTAGAGTTGTTACTTTCGACGGCAGCAAACCACGAGCGAGTTCGGTCACAGCTGGAAAATATGGAAGGCGAAAAGGACGTGAATTTCGTCCGTGACAAGCAAGAAGACAAAGGAAAGGAGTCTGCCAAGCGAGCATGCTACAGATGTGGAAAAGTAGGACATTTTGGAAGAGACCCTGAGTGTCCCGCGAAAGGAAAAACTTGCCATAAGTGCGGAGGAGCTGACCATTTTAGTCCACAGTGTAAAACGAAAACAGCCAAACCTCCCAAACCTAGGCGGGAAGAGAAGACAAAAGGAAGGAAAACAAAGAAGTCAGTCAGGTATGTGAGAAGTGAGAGAGATGAAGATGAATATGCATTTACTGTGAATTCTGCCACATCACCTGAGAAAATAGATGTGACTGTGGGTGGAGTTGTAGTTGCGATGTTGATTGATTCAGGTGCAAGCACCAATGTGATTGACAAAAATCTGTGGTTAAAGTTAAAGCAAGACAAGACTAAGTGTGTGTCGAGAAAGAGTGATAAGAAGCTTTATGCATATGGCAGTAAACAGCCGCTGAACGTGCTAGGAACATTCTCAGCACAAGCGAGAGTAGAGGGAAAAGAGGCCGAAGCTGAATTTGTTGTTATTAATGGCGAAGGGGCGGCACTGCTTGGAAGAGAAACTGCCATAAAGCTTGGAGTGTTGAAATTAGGAACCCAGATCTGCACTGTGACATGTAGTGAGACAATCATGTCTGATTACAAGGAGATCTTTGAGGGCGTGGGAAAGTTGAAAGATTTCCAAGTTAAGTTGTATGTGAATCCAGATGTACCCCCAGTGGCGCAACCAGTCAGGCGCACCCCATTTAGTCTTCGAGACAAGGTTAAGGAGAAGATTGAAGAATTAATAGCCATGGACATAATTGAACCAGCAGAGGGCCCAACCCCGTGAGATAGTCCAGTTGTAGTAGTCCCAAAGCAGAATGACGAAATACGCCTTTGTGTAGACATGCGCAGAGCTAACGAAGCCATTATCAGAGAGCGTTATCCCATACCTACAGTGGACGAAGTGTTCCAAAGCCTCAACCAGAGCACAATGTTCAGTAAACTGGGTTTAAAATGGGGCTACCACCAGTTAGAACTCCATCCAGATTCCAGAAGCATCACAACGTTCACTACACATTGTGGTCTTTACCAATACAAGCGCCTCGTGTTTGGGATAAGTTCAGCTCCAGAAGTATACCAGCACGTCATCCAACAATCATTACAAGGCTGCGAAGGTGTTGCCAACATCTCAGATGATATCATCGTTCATGGGAAGAACACTGAGGAACATGACAGAAGATTGCAGCGAGTTTTGGAAAGGCTGAAAGAGAAGAACCTCACACTGAATGCAGAGAAGTGTAAGTTCCATATGACCCAGATGGTCTTCATGGGACTGGTGCTAAGCAACAATGGTATTGGTCCTGCTGAAGACAAGGTAAAGGCGATCGTTGATGCAAGAGAACCGCAAAGCGCATCAGCAGTCAGAAGCTTTCTGGGACTGGCAAATTACAATGCCCGTTTCATTCCGGACTTCGCTACAACCACGGAGCCATTGCGAAAGTTGACCAAAAAGGGTGTTCGTTTCGAATTTGGAGAACAGCAGAAGAAGGCCTTCAATGAGCTTAAGAGGAGACTATCAAGTGCAGATAATCTTGGCTATTTTGATAAAGATGCCAAGACACTAATCATAGCAGATGCAAGCCCGGTGGGCCTCGGTGCGATCCTCATCCAAGAGCAGCAAGGCAGGAAAAGAGTCATTAGCTACGCAAGTAAGAGTTTAAGCGCGGTGGAAAGGCGTTATTCGCAAACGGAAAAAGAAGCCTTAGCTGTCGTATGGGCATGTGAACGATTCCATGTGTACTTGTACGGCATTGAATTCACACTGTATACTGATCATAAGCCGCTGGAAACAATCTACTCGAGCAGGTCCAAACCGTGTGCACGAATCGAAAGATGGATCCTGCGACTACAGCAATATAAATTCCAAGTCAAATACCTACCTGGCGAGCAGAATATTGGTGACCAATTGTCATGCTTGTTGCATGCGAATGAACAAGCAGAACTATCACCGGCGCACAAGGTGTCGGATGAATTTGTCAGGTTCGTCGCAGCAACCGCCAGTCCTCAAGCGATGACAACACGTGAAATTGAAGAAGCCTCATCAGAAGACAGAGAGTTTGTGGAACTGCGCCAATACATTAAAGATGGGAACTGGAAAGGTGACCAGCATAAACAGTACGTACCAGTATGTAGCGAACTGTGTGTTATTGGCAAGCTGATCCTTCGTGGTACCAGTATTGTCATACCGAGCAAGCTGAGACCTCGAGTATTGAACCTTGCCCATGAAGGACACCCAGGAATTGTCAGTATGAAGCAGAGGTTGCGATCAAAAGTCTGGTGGCCTGGAATCGACAGGGAAGCCGAGAAGTTTTGCAAAACTTGTTATGGCTGTCAGCTTGTAAGCAGCCCAGCAAACCCAGAGCCAATCAAGTCAACACCATTACCAAGTGGCCCCTGGCAAGATTTGTAGAAGTCATGCGTTCCACAACGTCAGAAAAAGTCATAGAGTGTTTGGAGAAAATCTTCACCACGCATGGACTACCTCAGTCACTCAGAAGTGACAACGGTCTACAATTCAGATCTGAAGTATTTGAACAGTATTTAGAGGATAACGGTATAGAACACAGGAAGACCACGCCACTATGGCCACAAGCGAATGGCGAAGTAGAAAGACAAAACAGGTCCCTCCTCAAGAGGATAAAAATAGCTCAAGCTGAGGGGAAAGAATGGAAGACAGAAGTGCGCAAGTACTTGGTAGCATATAGGTCAACCCCTCACACTACCACAGGCGTGAGCCCAGCGGAACTCTTGTTTGGCAGAAAGATGCGTACTAAATTACCCGAACTGAAAGAGGAGAGCACAGAGAGCGAGATGCGAGACAGATGGCAAAATGAAAGCCAAAACCAAATGGTATGCAGACAAGGAGAGGAATGCCCACGAGTCTTACCTAGCTCCAGGTGATCAAGTCTTAGTCAAACAAGAGCGTAAAAATAAGTTATCAACATCATTTGCTCCTGAGCCTTACAATGTTATCACCAAGACTGGAAACAGTGTTGTTATTGAATCACCAGACGGCATTCAACTAATGCGAAACACAACCCATGTAAAGAAGTATGAGGAGACATCACAGAACCCGGGGGAAACAACTTCAACGCTTGATGTTACTGATCCAGTGGAACCGGAAGCAGAACGAGAAAAACTGAGCAGCCCGGTTGTGACGAGACCGATTAGAGTCAGAAAACCGCCGGAAAGATTTAAAGACTTTGTTATGACTTGAGTGTCATTATCAAAGACTATGTTTTGACTTGAGTGCTATTATCAGAAACTTTGTCGTGAGTTAATGTCATCATTGACTGTTACTGTTCATAAGGGGGGGATGAATGATTTTGTGGCTAGCCGTTTTATGAGTTTCAATTGTACTAGGCTTTAAGCGACTCTCCGTTGTGTTGACGTCTTAGGATCGTTGTGGCTTTAAATGAAAAAGGAAGGGATGTAGTGTTTGTCAGGTACACTTCGTGTGCTATAC